>NW_026967819.1:132500-155000 GCF_028390025.1 Pseudophryne corroboree | reverse complement strand
AGTAATTGCACAAATATAAGTCAAACTATTAGTGATATTTTCCAAATGATTAAACATGACAATTTGTGTGATAAAGCAACACAGGAATAAGTAGTTGAATCTCTTTTGTGTAGTCAAATCATTTTTTATTTTGCTTGGAAAGTTGATAATGTTTAAAATTAACACTCAATCATTTTAATAGCATGTAATATCACAGTTGGACGATCATGGAATCCTTCGATAGCTCAGCTGGTAGAGCGGAGGACTGTAGAGGAGATTGGTACGGAAATCCTTAGGTCGCTGGTTCAATTCCGGCTCGAAGGATGATGATTTTGATAAACTTAGATGTCAGTACTGACATTTTACAAACCCAAAACTATACCAAGTATAAAGCATTCTCCAAGTTATATTTTAAAAATCATTAACGCAGGTCACTGTGGTCAGGATTAACTTCCCATGGAAATCATCTCTGATACAATATTACTTCAGTCATCCTCACAGCCTGAAATTAAGTAGCTCAACCCATAGAGAAGCTTTTGTGAAAACATCACATTGCGTGAGAGGTAGTCGTGGCCGAGTGGTTAAGGTGATAGACTAGAAATCTATTGGGGTATTCCCGCGCAGGTTCAAATCCTGCCAACTACGACCACATGGTTGTTTTATTTTTCAGAAAATTTACTAAAAGCTTGAAACCAGTGTTGCTCAGGGTGAGTCAGGAACTGGCACATCAAAATCTTTAGGATGCCTGCCTGTTCTCTCTTTCTCTATCCGTCATTCTCCTCCTCTACTTGAGACTGAGCCCAGAAATCTCAGCAGCCATACTAAGTAGCATTTATTAATTACAAATGCATTTTGAATGTCAAATTTGTAAGAAAGTTTTGTACATTTAGCAAAATATCAAATTCATTTGAAAGAAAATGATGTCCACTCAAAGTAAAAAGAGCTTTGGTTACTTTCAATGCACAACATTTTACTTTCAAATCGTGTCAGATGACTTTCAGTGCTAATTATTATATCATTTACCTCTCCTTTATTAAAAATTGTGCTTTAATGCAAAAAAAGAAAAATAATTGTCTGTGCATACTCTCATGTAGCACAATTATCTTCACTAGCTCAAAAGGGCCGCTCATTGTCCAAAATGAATTGTCAAATCAGAACAAACAATGGAATATCCCCATCATTCCTGGAACACTTGATTAGTTTACAAAACAAGCAAAATTTAAAAGAGTGTAGAAGGTTTGATAGGCTCAAGCATCTCTAATCTTGATGTAAGTTTGGCTACACTAAAAAATCTATTGAAAGTGCTTTCCAAACTAGCTCTGTAGCCAGTTGATAGTAATTGCACAAATATAAGTCAAACTATTAGTGATATTTTCCAAATGATTAAACATGACAATTTGTGTGATAAAGCAACACAGGAATAAGTAGTTGAATCTCTTTTGTGTAGTCAAATCATTTTTTATTTTGCTTGGAAAGTTGATAATGTTTAAAATTAACACTCAATCATTTTAATAGCATGTAATATCACAGTTGGACGGTCATGGAATCCTTCGATAGCTCAGCTGGTAGAGCGGAGGACTGTAGAGGAGATTGGTACGGAAATCCTTAGGTCGCTGGTTCAATTCTGGCTCGAAGGATGATGATTTTGATAAACTTAGATGTCAGTACTGACATTTTACAAACCCAAAACTATACCAAGTATAAAGCATTCTCCAAGTTATATTTTAAAAATCATTAACGCAGGTCACTGTGGTCAGGATTAACTTCCCATGGAAATCATCTCTGATACAATATTACTTCAGTCATCCTCACAGCCTGAAATTAAGTAGCTCAACCCATAGAGAAGCTTTTGTGAAAACATCACATTGCGCGAGAGGTAGTCGTGGCCGAGTGGTTAAGGTGATAGACTGGAAATCTATAGGGGTATTCCCGCGCAGGTTCAAATCCTGCCGACTACGACCACATGGTTGTTTTATTTTTCAGAAAATTTACTAAAAGCTTGAAACCAGTGTTGCTCAGGGTGAGTCAGGAACTGGCACATCAAAATCTTTAGGATGCCTGCCTGTTCTCTCTTTCTCTATCCGTCATTCTCCTCCTCTACTTGAGACTGAGCCCAGGAATCTCAGCAGCCATACTAAGTAGCATTTATTAATTACAAATGCATTTTGAATGTCAAATTTGTAAGAAAGTTTTGTACATTTAGCAAAATATCAAATTCATTTGAAAGAAAATGATGTCCACTCAAAGTAAAAAGAGCTTTGGTTACTTTCAATGCACAACATTTTACTTTCAAATCGTGTCAGATGACTTTTAGTGCTAATTATTATATCATTAACCTCTCCTTTATTAAAAATTGTGCTTTAATGCAAAAAAAGAAAAATTATTGTCTGTGCATACTCTCATGTAGCACAATTATCTTCACTAGCTCAAAAGGGCCGCTCATTGTCCAAAATGAATTGTGAAATCAGAACAAACAATGGAATATCCCCATCATTCCTGGAACACTTGATTAGTTTACAAAACAAGCAAAATTTAAAAGAGTGTAGAAGGTTTGACAGGCTCAAGCATCTCTAATCTTGATGTAAGTTTGGCTACACTAAAAAATCTATTGAAAGTGCTTTCCAAACTAGCTCTGTAGCCAGTTGATAGTAATTGCACAAATATAAGTCAAACTATTAGTGATATTTTCCAAATGATTAAACATGACAATTTGTGTTATAAAGCAACACAGGAATAAGTAGTTGAATCTCTTTTGTGTAGTCAAATAATTTTTCATTTTGCTTGGAAAGTTGATAATGTTTAAAATTAACACTCAATCAGTTTAATAGCATGTAATATCACAGTTGTACGATCATGCAATCCTTCGATAGCTCAGCTGGTAGAGCGGAGGACTGTAGAGGAGATTGGTACAGAAATCCTTAGGTTGCTGGTTCAATTCCGGCTCGAAGGATGACGCTTTTGATAAACTTAGATGTCAGTACTGACATTTTACAAACCCAAAACTATACCAAGTATAAAGCATTCTCCAAGTTATATTTTAAAAATCATTAACGCAGGTCACTGTGGTCAGGATTAACTTCCCATGGAAATCATCTCTGATACAATATTACTTCAGTCATCCTCACAGCCTGAAATGAAGTAGCTCAACCCATAGAGAAGCTTTTGTGAAAACATCACATTGCGTGAGAGGTAGTCGTGGCCGAGAGGTTAAGGTGATAGACTAGTAAATCTATTGGGGTATTCCCGCGCAGGTTCAAATCCTGCCGACTACGACCACATGGTTGTTTTATTTTTCAGAAAATTTACTAAAAGCTTGAAACCAGTGTTGCTTAGGGTGAGTCAGGAACTGGCACATCAAAATCTTTAGGATGCCTGCCTGTTCTCTCTTTCTCTATCCGTCATTCTCCTCCTCTACTTGAGACTGAGCCCAGGAATCTCAGCAGCCATACTAAGTAGCATTTATTAATTACAAATGCATTTTGAATGTCAAATTTGTAAGAAAGTTTTGTACATTTAGCAAAATATCAAATTCATTTGAAAGAAAATGATGTCCACTCAAAGTAAAAAGAGCTTTGGTTACTTTCAATGCACAACATTTTACTTTCAAATCGTGTCAGATGACTTTCAGTGCTAATTATTATATCATTAACCTCTCCTTTATTAAAAATTGTGCTTTAATGCAAAAAAAGAAAAATAATTGTCTGTGCATACTCTCATGTAGCACAATTATCTTCACTAGCTCAAAAGGGCCGCTCATTGTCCAAAATGAATTGTCAAATCAGAGCAAACTATGGAATATCCCCATCATTCTTGGAACACTTGATTAGTTTACAAAACAAGCAAAATTTAAAAGAGTGTAGAAGGTTTGATAGGCTCAAGCATCTCTAATCTTGATGTAAGTTTGGCTACACTAAAAAAATCTATTGAAAGTGCTTTCCAAACTAGCTCTGTAGCCTGTTGATAGTAATTGCACAAATATAAGTCAAACTATTAGTGATATTTTCCAAATGATTAAACATGACAATTTGTGTGATAAAGCAACACAGGAATAAGTAGTTGAATCTCTTTTGTGTAGTCAAATCATTTTTTATTTTGCTTGGAAAGTTGATAATGTTTAAAATTAACACTCAATCATTTTAATAGCACGTAATATCACAGGTGGAAGATCATGGAATCCTTCGATAGCTCAGCTGGTAGAGCGGAGGACTGTAGAGGAGATTGGTACGGAAATCCTTAGGTTGCTGGTTCAATTCCGGCTCGAAGGATGACGCTTTTGATAAACTTAGATGTCAGTACTGACATTTTACAAACCCAAAACTATACCAAGTATAAAGCATTCTCCAAGTTATATTTTAAAAATCATTAACGCAGGTCACTGTGGTCAGGATTAATTTCCCATGGAAATCATCTCTGATACAATATTACTTCAGTCATCCTCACAGCCTGAAATGAAGTAGCTCAACCCATAGAGAAACTTTTGTGAAAACATCACATTGCATGAGAGGTAGTCGTGGCCGAGTGGTTAAGGTGATGGACTAGAAATCCATTGGGGTCTCCCCGCGCAGGTTCAAATCCTGCCGATAAGACCACATGGTTGTTTTATTTTTCTGAAAATTTACTAAAAGCTTGAAACCAGTGTTGCTCAGGGTGAGTCAGGAACTGGCACATCAAAATCTTTAGGATGCCTGCCTGTTCTCTCTTTCTCTATCCATCATTCTCCTCCTCTACTTGAGACTGAGCCCAGGAATCTCAGCAGCCATACTAAGTAGCATTTATTAATTACAAATGCATTTTGAATGTCAAATTTGTAAGAAAGTTTTGTACATTTAGCAAAATATCAAATTCATTTGAAAGAAAATGATGTCCACTCAAAGTAAAAAGAGCTTTGTTTACTTTCAATGCACAACATTTTACTTTCAAATCGTGTCAGATGACTTTCAGTGCTAATTATTATATCATTAACCTCTCCTTTATTAAAAATTGTGCTTTAATGCAAAATAAGAAAAATAATTGTCTGTGCATACTCTCATGTAGCACAATTATCTTCACTAGCTCAAAAGGGCCGCTCATTGTCCAAAATGAATTGTCAAATCAGAGCAAACAATGGAATATCCCCATCATTCCTGGAACACTTGATTAGTTTACAAAACAAGCAAAATTTAAAAGAGTGTAGAAGGTTTGATAGGCTCAAGCATCTCTAATCTTGATGTAAGTTTAGCTACACTAAAAAAATCTATTGAAAGTGCTTTCCAAACTAGCTCTGTAGCCAGTTGATAGTAATTGCACAGATTTAAGTAAAACTATTAGTGATATTTTCCAAATGATTAAACATGACAATTTGTGTGATAAAGCAACACAGGAATAAGTAGTTGAATCTCTTTTGTGTAGTCAAATCATTTTTCATTTTGCTTGGAAAGTTGATAATGTTTAAAATTAACACTCAATCATTTTAATAGCATGTAATATCACAGATGTGCGATCATGGAATCCTTCGATAGCTCAGCTGGTAGAGCGGAGGACTGTAGAGGAGATTGGTACGGAAATCCTTAGGTTGCTGGTTCAATTCCGGCTCGAAGGATGACGCTTTTGATAAACTTAGATGTCAGTACTGACATTTTACAAACCCAAAACTATACCAAGTATAAAGCATTCTCCAAGTTATATTTTAAAAATCATTAACGCAGGTCACTGTGGTCAGGATTAATTTCCCATGGAAATCATCTCTGATACAATATTACTTCAGTCATCCTCACAGCCTGAAATGAAGTAGCTCAACCCATAGAGAAACTTTTGTGAAAACATCACATTGCATGAGAGGTAGTCGTGGCCGAGTGGTTAAGGTGATGGACTAGAAATCCATTGGGGTCTCCCCGCGCAGGTTCAAATCCTGCCGATAAGACCACATGGTTGTTTTATTTTTCTGAAAATTTACTAAAAGCTTGAAACCAGTGTTGCTCAGGGTGAGTCAGGAACTGGCACATCAAAATCTTTAGGATGCCTGCCTGTTCTCTCTTTCTCTATCCATCATTCTCCTCCTCTACTTGAGACTGAGCCCAGGAATCTCAGCAGCCATACTAAGTAGCATTTATTAATTACAAATGCATTTTGAATGTCAAATTTGTAAGAAAGTTTTGTACATTTAGCAAAATATCAAATTCATTTGAAAGAAAATGATGTCCACTCAAAGTAAAAAGAGCTTTGTTTACTTTCAATGCACAACATTTTACTTTCAAATCGTGTCAGATGACTTTCAGTGCTAATTATTATATCATTAACCTTTCCTTTATTAAAAATTGTGCTTTAATGCAAACAAAGAAAAATAATTGTCTGTGCATACTCTCATGTAGCACAATTATCTTCACTAGCTCAAAAGGGCCGCTCATTGTCCAAAATGAATTGTCAAATCAGAACAAACAATGGAATATCCCCATCATTCCTGGAACACTTGATTAGTTTACAAAACAAGCAAAATTTAAAAGAGTGTAGAAGGTTTGATAGGCTCAAGCATCTCTAATCTTGATGTAAGTTTGGCTACACTAAAAATCTATTGAAAGTGCTTTTCCAAACTATCTCTGTAGCCAGTTGATAGTAATTGCACAAATATAAGTCAAACTATTAGTGATATTTTCCAAATGATTAAACATGACAATTTGTGTGATAAAGCAACACAGGAATAAGTAGTTGAATCTCTTTTGTGTAGTCAAATCATTTTTCATTTTGCTTGGAAAGTTGATAATGTTTAAAATTAACACTCAATCAGTTTAATAGCATGTAATATCACAGTGGTACGATCATGGAATCCTTCGATAGCTCAGCTGGTAGAGCGGAGGACTGTAGAGGAGATTGGTACAGAAATCCTTAGGTTGCTGGTTCAATTCCGGCTCGAAGGATGACGCTTTTGATAAACTTAGATGTCAGTACTGACATTTTACAAACCCAAAACTATACCAAGTATAAAGCATTCTCCAAGTTATATTTTAAAAATCATTAACGCAGGTCACTGTGGTCAGGATTAACTTCCCATGGAAATCATCTCTGAAACAATATTACTTCAGTCATCCTCACAGCCTGAAATGAAGTAGCTCAACCCATAGAGAAACTTTTGTGTAAACATCACATCACATGAGAGGTAGTCGTGGCCGAGTGGTTAAGGCGATGGACTAGAACTCCATTGGGGTCTCCCCGTGCAGGTTCAAATCCTGCTGACTACGACCACATGGTTGTTTCATTTTTCAGAAAATTTACTAAAAGCTTGAAACCAGTGTTGCTCAGGGTGAGTCAGGAACTGGCACATCAAAATCTTTAGGATGCCTGCCTGTTCTCTCTTTCTCTATCCGTCATTCTCCTCCTCTACTTGAGACTGAGCCCAGGAATCTCAGCAGTCATACTAAGTAGCATTTATTAATTACAAATGCATTTTGAATGTCAAATTTGTAAGAAAGTTTTGTACATTTAGCAAAATATCAAATTCATTTGAAAGAAAATGATGTCCACTCAAAGTAAAAAGAGCTTTGGTTACTTTCAATGCACAACATTTTACTTTCAAATCGTGTCAGATGACTTTCAGTGCTAATTATTATATCATTAACCTCTCCTTTATTAAAAATTGTGCTTTAATGCAAACAAAGAAAAATAATTGTCTGTGCATACTCTCATGTAGCACAATTATCTTCACTAGCTCAAAAGGGCCGCTCATTGTCCAAAATGAATTGTCAAATCAGAACAAACAATGGAATATCCCCATCATTCTTGGAACACTTGATTAGTTTACAAAACAAGCAAAATTTAAAAGAGTGTAGAAGGTTTGATAGGCTCAAGCATCTCTAATCATGATGTAAGTTTGGCTACACTAAAAAATCTATTGAAAGTGCTTTCCAAATTAGCTCTGTAGCCAGTTGATCGTATTTGCACAAATATAAGTCAAACTATTAGTGATATTTTCCAAATGATTAAACATGACAATTTGTGTGATAAAGCAACACAGGAATAAGTAGTTGAATCTCTTTTGTGTAGTCAAATCATTTTTCATTTTGCTTGGAAAGTTGATAATGTTTAAAATTAACATTCAATCATTTTAATAGCACGTAATATCACAGCTGTATGATCAGGGAATCCTTCGAAAGCTCAGCTGGTAAAGCGGAGGACTGTAGAGGAGATTGGTACAGAAATCCTTAGGTCGCTGGTTTAATTCCGTCTCGAAGGATGGTCTTTTGATAAACTTAGATGTCAGTACTGACATTTTACAAACCCAAAACTATACCTAGTATAAAGCATTCTCCAAGTTATATTTTAAAAATCATTAACGCAGGTCACTGTGGTCAGGATTAATTTCCCATGGAAATCATCTGTGATACAATATTACTTCAGTCATCCTCACAGCCTGAAATGAAGTAGCTCAACCCATAGAGAAACTTTTGTGAAAACATCACATTGCATGAGAGGTAGTCGTGGCCGAGTGGTTAAGGTGATGGACTAGAAATCCATTGGGGTCTCCCCGCGCAGGTTCAAATCCTGCCGATACGACCACATGGTTGTTTTATTTTTCTGAAAATTTACTAAAAGCTTGAAACCAGTGTTGCTCAGGGTGAGTCAGGAACTGGCACATCAAAATCTTTAGGATGCCTGCCTGTTCTCTCTTTCTCTATCCATCATTCTCCTCCTCTACTTGAGACTGAGCCCAGGAATCTCAGCAGCCATACTAAGTAGCATTTATTAATTACAAATGCATTTTGAATGTCAAATTTGTAAGAAAGTTTTGTACATTTAGCAAAATATCAAATTCATTTGAAAGAAAATGATGTCCACTCAAAGTAAAAAGAGCTTTGGTTACTGTCAATGCACAACATTTTACTTTCAAATCATGTCAGATGACTTTCAGTGCTAATTATTATATCATTAACCTCTCCTTTATTAAAAATTGTGCTTTAATGCAAAAAAAGAAAAATAATTGTCTGTGCATACTCTCATGTAGCACAATTATCTTTACTAGCTCAAAAGGGCCGCTCATTGTCCAAAATGAATTGTCAAATCAGAACAAACAATGGAATATCCCCATCATTCCTGGAACACTTGATTAGTTTACAAAACAAGCAAAATTTAAAAGAGTGTAGAAGGTTTGACAGGCTCAAGCATCTCTAATCTTGATGTAAGTTTGGCTACACTAAAAAATCTATTGAAAGTGCTTTCCAAACTAGCTCTGTAGCCAGTTGATAGTAATTGCACAAATATAAGTCAAACTATTAGTGATATTTTCCAAATGATTAAACATGACAATTTGTGTGATAAAGCAACACAGGAATAAGTAGTTGAATCTCTTTTGTGTAGTCAAATCATTTTTCATTTTGCTTGGAAAGTTGATAATGTTTAAAATTAACACTCAATCATTTTAATAGCACGTAATATCACAGTTGTAAGATCATGGAATCCTTCGATAGCTCAGCTGGTAGAGCGGAGGACTGTAGAGGAGATTGGTACAGAAATCCTTAGGTCGCTGGTTCAATTCTGGCTCGAAGGATGACGTTTTTGATAAACTTAGATGTCAGTACTGACATTTTACAAACCCAAAACTATACCAAGTATAAAGCATTCTCCAAGTTATATTTTAAAAATCATTAACGCAGGTTCACTGTGGTCAGGATTAACTTCCCATGGAAATCATCTCTGATACAATATTACTTCAGTCATCCTCACAGCCTGAAATGAAGTAGCTCAACCCATAGAGAAACTTTTGTAAAAAAATAACATTGCATGAGAGGTAGTCGTGGCCGAGTGGTTAATGCGATGGACTAGAAATCCATCGCGCAGATTCAAATACTACTGACTACGACCACATGGTTTTTTTATTTTTCAGAAAATTTACTAAAAGCTTGAAACCAGTGTTGCTCAGGGTGAGTCAGGAACTGGCACATCAAAATCTTTAGGATGCCTGCCTGTTCTCTCTTTCTCTATCCGTCATTCTCCTCCTCTACTTGAGACTGAGCCCAGGAATCTCAGCAGCCATACTAAGTAGCATTTATTAATTACAAATGCATTTTGAATGTCAAATTTGTAAGAAAGTTTTGTACATTTAGCAAAATATCAAATTCATTTGAAAGAAAATGATGTCCACTCAAAGTAAAAAGAGCTTTGTTTACTTTCAATGCACAACATTTTACTTTCAAATCGTGTCAGATGACTTTCAGTGCTAATTATTATATCATTAACCTCTCCTTTATTAAAAATTGTGCTTTAATGCAAACAAAGAAAAATAATTGTCTGTGCATACTCTCATGTAGCACAATTATCTTCACTAGCTCAAAAGGGCCGCTCATTGTCCAAAATGAATTGTCAAATCAGAACAAACAATGGAATATCCCCATCATTCCTGGAACACTTGATTAGTTTACAAAACAAGCAAAATGTAAAAGAGTGTAGAAGGTTTGATAGGCTCAAGCATCTCTAATCTTGATGTAAGTTTGGCTACACTAAAAAATCTATTGAAAGTGCTTTCCAAACTAGCTCTGTAGCCAGTTGATAGTAATTGCACAAATATAAGTCAAACTATTAGTGATATTTTCCAAATGATTAAACATGACAATTTGTGTGATAAAGCAACACAGGAATAAGTAGTTGAATCTCTTTTGTGTAGTCAAATCATTTTTCATTTTGCTTGGAAAGTTGATAATGTTTAAAATTAACACTCAATCAGTTTAATAGCATGTAATATCACAGTGGTACGATCATGGAATCCTTCGATAGCTCAGCTGGTAGAGCGGAGGACTGTAGAGGAGATTGGTACAGAAATCCTTAGGTTGCTGGTTCAATTCCGGCTCGAAGGATGACGCTTTTGATAAACTTAGATGTCAGTACTGACATTTTACAAACCCAAAACTATACCAAGTATAAAGCATTCTCCAAGTTATATTTTAAAAATCATTAACGCAGGTCACTGTGGTCAGGATTAACTTCCCATGGAAATCATCTCTGAAACAATATTACTTCAGTCATCCTCACAGCCTGAAATGAAGTAGCTCAACCCATAGAGAAACTTTTGTGAAAACATCACATTGCATGAGAGGTAGTCGTGGCCGAGTGGTTAAGGCGATGGACTAGAAATCCATTGGGGTCTCCCCGCGCAGTTTCAAATTCTGCCGACTACGACCACATGGTTGTTTTATTTTTCAGAAAATTTACTAAAAGCTTGAAACCAGTGTTGCTCAGGGTGAGTCAGGAACTGGCACATCAAAATCTTTAGGATGCCTGCCTGTTCTCTCTTTCTCTATCCGTCATTCTCCTCCTCTACTTGAGACTGAGCCCAGGAATCTCAGCAGCCATACTAAGTAGCATTTGTTAATTACAAATGCATTTTGAATGTCAAATTTGTAAGAAAGTTTTGTACATTTAGCAAAATATCAAATTCATTTGAAAGAAAATGAGGTCCACTCAAAGTAAAAAGAGCTTTGTTTACTTTCAATGCACAACATTTTACTTTCAAATCGTGTCAGATGACTTTCAGTGCTAATTATTATATCATTAACCTCTCCTTTATTAAAAATTGTGCTTTATGCAAAAAAAGAAAAAGCACAATTATAAAAAATTGTGCTTTAATGCAAAAAAAGAAAAATAATTGTCTGTGCATACTCTCATGTAGCACAATTATCTTCACTAGCTCAAAAGGGCCGCTCATTGTCCAAAATGAATTGTCAAATCAGAACAAACAATGGAATATCCCCATCATTCCTGGAACACTTGATTAGTTTACAAAACAAGCAAAATTTGAAAGAGTGTAGAAGGTTTGATAGGCTCAAGCATCTCTAATCTTGATGTAAGTTTGGTTACACTAAAAAATCTATTGAAAGTGCTTTCCAAACTAGCTCTGTAGCCAGTTGATAGTAATTGCACAAATATAAGTCAAACTATTAGTGATATTTTCCAAATGATTAAACATGACAATTTGTGTGATAAAGCAACACAGGAATAAGTAGTTGAATCTCTTTTGTGTAGTCAAATCATTTTTCATTTTGCTTGGAAAGTTGATAATGTTTAAAATTAACACTCAATCATTTTAATAGCACGTAATATCACAGTTGGCTGATCATGGAAGCCTTCGATAGCTTAGCTGGTAGAGCGGAGGACTGTAGAGGAGATTGGTACAGAAAACCTTAGGTCGCTGGTTCAATTCCGGCTCGCAGAATGATGCTTTTGATAAACTAAGATGTCAGTACTGACATTTTACAAACCCAAAACTATACCAAGTATAAAGCATTCTCCAAGTTATAATTTAAAAATCATTAACGCATGTCACTGTGGTCAGGATTAACTTCCCATGGAAATCATCTCTGATACAATATTACTTCAGTCATCCTCACAGCCTGAAATGAAGTAGCTCAACCCATAGAGAAACTTTTGTGAAAACATCACATTGCATGAGAGGTAGTCGTGGCCGAGTGGTTAAGGCGATAGTCTAGAAATCCATTGGGGTCTACCCGCACAGGTTCAAATCCTGCCGACTACGACCACATAATTGTTATATTTTTCAGAAAATTTACTAAAAGCTTGAAACCAGTGTTGCTCAGGGTGAGTCAGGAACTGGCACATCAAAATCTTTAGGATGCCTGCCTGTTCTCTCTTTCTCTATCCGTCATTCTCCTCCTCTACTTGAGACTGAGCCCAGGAATCTCAGCAGCCATACTAAGTAGCATTTATTAATTACAAATGCATTTTGAATGTCAAATTTGTAAGAAAGTTTTGTACATTTAGCAAAATATTAAATTCATTTGAAAGAAAATGATGTCCACTCAAAGTAAAAAGAGCTTTGGTTACTTTCAATGCACAACATTTTACTTTCAAATCGAGTCAGAAGACTTTCAGTGCTAATTATTATATCATTAACCTCTCCTTTATTAAAAATTGTGCTTTAATGCAAAAAAAGAAAAATAATTGTCTGTGCATACTCTCATGTAGCACAATTATCTTCACTAGCTCAAAAGGGCCGCTCATTGTCCAAAATGAATTGTCAAATCAGAACAAACAATGGAATATCCCCATCATTCCTGGAACACTTGATTAGTTTACAAAACAAGCAAAATTTAAAAGATTGTAGAAGGTTTGATAGGCTCAAGCATCTCTAATCTTGATGTAAGTTTGGCTACACTAAAAAATCTATTGAAAGTGCTTTCCAAACTAGCTCTGTAGCCAGTTGATAGTAATTGCACAAATATAAGTCAAACTATTAGTGATATTTTCCAAATGATTAAACATGACAATTTGTGTGATAAAGCAACACAGGAATAAGTAGTTGAATCTCTTTTGTGTAGACAAATCATTTTTCATTTTGCTTGGAAAGTTGATAATGTTTAAAATTAACACTCAATCATTTTAATAGCACGTAATATCACAGTTGTACGATCATGGAATCCATCGATAGCTCAGCTGGTAGAGCGGAGGACTGTCGAGGAGATTGGTACAGAAATCCTTTAGGTCGCTGGTTCAATTCCGGCTCGAAATATGAAGCTTTTGATAAACTTAGATGTCAGTACTGACGTTTTACAAACCCAAAACTATACCAAGTATAAAGCATTCTCCAAGTTATATTTTAAAAATCATTAACGCAGGTCACTGTGGTCAGGATTAACTTCCCATGGAAATCATCTCTGATACAATATTACTTCAGTCATCCTCACAGCCTGAAATGAAGTAGCTCAACCCATAGAGAAACTTTTGTGAAAACATCACATTGCATGAGAGGTAGTCGTGGCTGAGTGGTTAAGGTGATGGACTAGAAATCCATTGGGGTCTCCCCGCGCAGGTTCAAATCCTGCCGACTATGACCATATGTTTGTTTTATTTTTCAGAAAATTTACTAAAAGCTTGAAACCAGTGTTGCTCAGGGTGAGTCAGGAACTGGCACATCAAAATCTTTAGTATGCCTGCCTGTTCTCTCTTTCTCTATCCGTCATTCTCCTCCTCTACTTGAGACTGAACCCAGGAATCTCAGCAGCCATACTAAGAAGCATTTATTAATTACAAATGCATTTTGAATGTCAAATTTGTAAGAAAGTTTTGTACATTTAGCAAAATATCAAATTCATTTGAAAGAAAATGATGTCCACTCAAAGTAAAAAGAGCTTTGGTTACTTTCAATGCACAACATTTTACTTTCAAATCGTGTCAGATGACTTTCAGTGCTAATTATTATATCATTAACCTCTCCTTTATTAAAAATTGTGCTTTAATGAAAAAAAAGAAAAATAATTGTCTGTGCATACTCTCATGTAGCACAATTATCTTCACTAGCTCAAAAGGGCTGCTCATTGTCCAAAATGAATTGTCAAATCAGAACAAACAATGGAATATCCCCATCATTCCTGGAACACTTGATTAGTTTACAAAACAAGCAAAATTTAAAAGAGTGTAGAAGGTTTGACAGGCTCAAGCATCTCTAATCTTGGTGTAAGTTTGGCTACACTAAAAAATCTATTGAAAGTGTTTTCCAAACTAGCTCTGTAGACAGTTGATAGTAATTGCACAAATATAAGTCAAACTATTAGTGATATTTTCCAAATTATTAAACATGACAATTTGTGTGATAAAGCAACACAGGAATAAGTAGTTGAATCTCTTTTGTGTAGTCAAATCATTTTTCATTTTGCTTGGAAAGTTGATAATGTTTAAAATTAACACTCAATCATTTTAATAGCACATAATATCACAGTTGTATGATCATGGAATCCTTTGATAGCTCAGCTGATAGAGCGAAGGACTGTAGAGGAGATTGGTACAGAAATCCTTAGGTCGCTGGTCCAATTCCGGCTCGAAGGATGACACTTTTGATAAACTTAGATGTCAGTACTGACATTTTACAAACCCAAAACTATACCAAGTATAAAGCATTCTCCAAGTTATATTTTAAAAATCATTAACGCAGGTCACTGTGGTCAGGATTAACTTCCCATGGAAATCATCTCTGATACAATATTACTTCAGTCATCCTCACAGCCTGAAATGAAGTAGCTCAACCCATAGAGAAACTTTTGTGAAAACATCACATTGCATGAGAGGTAGTCGTGGCCGGGTGGTTAAGGTGATGGACTAGAAATCAATTGGGGTCTCCCCGCGCAGGTTCAAATCCTGCAGACTACGACCACATGGTTGTTTTATTTTTCAGAAAATTTACTAAAAGCTTGAAACCAGTGTTGCTCAGGGTGAGTCAGGAACTGGCACATCAAAATCTTTAGGATGCCTGCCTGTTCTCTCTTTCTCTATCCGTCATTCTCCTCCTCTACTTGAGACTGAGCCCAGGAATCTCAGCAGCCATACTAAGTAGCATTTGTTAATTACAAATGCATTTTGAATGTCAAATTTGTAAGAAAGTTTTGTACATTTAGCAAAATATCAAATTCATTTGAAAGAAAATGAGGTCCACTCAAAGTAAAAAGAGCTTTGTTTACTTTCAATGCACAACATTTTACTTTCAAATCGTGTCAGATGACTTTCAGTGCTAATTATTATATCATTAACCTCTCCTTTATTAAAAATTGTGCTTTATGCAAAAAAAGAAAAAGCACAATTATAAAAAATTGTGCTTTAATGCAAAAAAAGAAAAATAATTGTCTGTGCATACTCTCATGTAGCACAATTATCTTCACTAGCTCAAAAGGGCCGCTCATTGTCCAAAATGAATTGTCAAATCAGAACAAACAATGGAATATCCCCATCATTCCTGGAACACTTGATTAGTTTACAAAACAAGCAAAATTTGAAAGAGTGTAGAAGGTTTGATAGGCTCAAGCATCTCTAATCTTGATGTAAGTTTGGTTACACTAAAAAATCTATTGAAAGTGCTTTCCAAACTAGCTCTGTAGCCAGTTGATAGTAATTGCACAAATATAAGTCAAACTATTAGTGATATTTTCCAAATGATTAAACATGACAATTTGTGTGATAAAGCAACACAGGAATAAGTAGTTGAATCTCTTTTGTGTAGTCAAATCATTTTTCATTTTGCTTGGAAAGTTGATAATGTTTAAAATTAACACTCAATCATTTTAATAGCACGTAATATCACAGTTGGCTGATCATGGAAGCCTTCGATAGCTTAGCTGGTAGAGCGGAGGACTGTAGAGGAGATTGGTACAGAAAACCTTAGGTCGCTGGTTCAATTCCGGCTCGCAGAATGATGCTTTTGATAAACTAAGATGTCAGTACTGACATTTTACAAACCCAAAACTATACCAAGTATAAAGCATTCTCCAAGTTATAATTTAAAAATCATTAACGCATGTCACTGTGGTCAGGATTAACTTCCCATGGAAATCATCTCTGATACAATATTACTTCAGTCATCCTCACAGCCTGAAATGAAGTAGCTCAACCCATAGAGAAACTTTTGTGAAAACATCACATTGCATGAGAGGTAGTCGTGGCCGAGTGGTTAAGGCGATAGTCTAGAAATCCATTGGGGTCTACCCGCACAGGTTCAAATCCTGCCGACTACGACCACATAATTGTTATATTTTTCAGAAAATTTACTAAAAGCTTGAAACCAGTGTTGCTCAGGGTGAGTCAGGAACTGGCACATCAAAATCTTTAGGATGCCTGCCTGTTCTCTCTTTCTCTATCCGTCATTCTCCTCCTCTACTTGAGACTGAGCCCAGGAATCTCAGCAGCCATACTAAGTAGCATTTATTAATTACAAATGCATTTTGAATGTCAAATTTGTAAGAAAGTTTTGTACATTTAGCAAAATATTAAATTCATTTGAAAGAAAATGATGTCCACTCAAAGTAAAAAGAGCTTTGGTTACTTTCAATGCACAACATTTTACTTTCAAATCGAGTCAGAAGACTTTCAGTGCTAATTATTATATCATTAACCTCTCCTTTATTAAAAATTGTGCTTTAATGCAAAAAAAGAAAAATAATTGTCTGTGCATACTCTCATGTAGCACAATTATCTTCACTAGCTCAAAAGGGCCGCTCATTGTCCAAAATGAATTGTCAAATCAGAACAAACAATGGAATATCCCCATCATTCCTGGAACACTTGATTAGTTTACAAAACAAGCAAAATTTAAAAGATTGTAGAAGGTTTGATAGGCTCAAGCATCTCTAATCTTGATGTAAGTTTGGCTACACTAAAAAATCTATTGAAAGTGCTTTCCAAACTAGCTCTGTAGCCAGTTGATAGTAATTGCACAAATATAAGTCAAACTATTAGTGATATTTTCCAAATGATTAAACATGACAATTTGTGTGATAAAGCAACACAGGAATAAGTAGTTGAATCTCTTTTGTGTAGACAAATCATTTTTCATTTTGCTTGGAAAGTTGATAATGTTTAAAATTAACACTCAATCATTTTAATAGCACGTAATATCACAGTTGTACGATCATGGAATCCATCGATAGCTCAGCTGGTAGAGCGGAGGACTGTCGAGGAGATTGGTACAGAAATCCTTTAGGTCGCTGGTTCAATTCCGGCTCGAAATATGAAGCTTTTGATAAACTTAGATGTCAGTACTGACGTTTTACAAACCCAAAACTATACCAAGTATAAAGCATTCTCCAAGTTATATTTTAAAAATCATTAACGCAGGTCACTGTGGTCAGGATTAACTTCCCATGGAAATCATCTCTGATACAATATTACTTCAGTCATCCTCACAGCCTGAAATGAAGTAGCTCAACCCATAGAGAAACTTTTGTGAAAACATCACATTGCATGAGAGGTAGTCGTGGCTGAGTGGTTAAGGTGATGGACTAGAAATCCATTGGGGTCTCCCCGCGCAGGTTCAAATCCTGCCGACTATGACCATATGTTTGTTTTATTTTTCAGAAAATTTACTAAAAGCTTGAAACCAGTGTTGCTCAGGGTGAGTCAGGAACTGGCACATCAAAATCTTTAGTATGCCTGCCTGTTCTCTCTTTCTCTATCCGTCATTCTCCTCCTCTACTTGAGACTGAACCCAGGAATCTCAGCAGCCATACTAAGAAGCATTTATTAATTACAAATGCATTTTGAATGTCAAATTTGTAAGAAAGTTTTGTACATTTAGCAAAATATCAAATTCATTTGAAAGAAAATGATGTCCACTCAAAGTAAAAAGAGCTTTGGTTACTTTCAATGCACAACATTTTACTTTCAAATCGTGTCAGATGACTTTCAGTGCTAATTATTATATCATTAACCTCTCCTTTATTAAAAATTGTGCTTTAATGAAAAAAAAGAAAAATAATTGTCTGTGCATACTCTCATGTAGCACAATTATCTTCACTAGCTCAAAAGGGCTGCTCATTGTCCAAAATGAATTGTCAAATCAGAACAAACAATGGAATATCCCCATCATTCCTGGAACACTTGATTAGTTTACAAAACAAGCAAAATTTAAAAGAGTGTAGAAGGTTTGACAGGCTCAAGCATCTCTAATCTTGGTGTAAGTTTGGCTACACTAAAAAATCTATTGAAAGTGTTTTCCAAACTAGCTCTGTAGACAGTTGATAGTAATTGCACAAATATAAGTCAAACTATTAGTGATATTTTCCAAATTATTAAACATGACAATTTGTGTGATAAAGCAACACAGGAATAAGTAGTTGAATCTCTTTTGTGTAGTCAAATCATTTTTCATTTTGCTTGGAAAGTTGATAATGTTTAAAATTAACACTCAATCATTTTAATAGCACATAATATCACAGTTGTATGATCATGGAATCCTTTGATAGCTCAGCTGATAGAGCGAAGGACTGTAGAGGAGATTGGTACAGAAATCCTTAGGTCGCTGGTCCAATTCCGGCTCGAAGGATGACACTTTTGATAAACTTAGATGTCAGTACTGACATTTTACAAACCCAAAACTATACCAAGTATAAAGCATTCTCCAAGTTATATTTTAAAAATCATTAACGCAGGTCACTGTGGTCAGGATTAACTTCCCATGGAAATCATCTCTGATACAATATTACTTCAGTCATCCTCACAGCCTGAAATGAAGTAGCTCAACCCATAGAGAAACTTTTGTGAAAACATCACATTGCATGAGAGGTAGTCGTGGCCGGGTGGTTAAGGTGATGGACTAGAAATCAATTGGGGTCTCCCCGCGCAGGTTCAAATCCTGCAGACTACGACCACATGGTTGTTTTATTTTTCAGAAAATTTACTAAAAGCTTGAAACCAGTGTTGCTCAGGGTGAGTCAGGAACTGGCACATCAAAATCTTTAGGATGCCTGCCTGTTCTCTCTTTCTCTATCCGTCATTCTCCTCCTCTACTTGAGACTGAGCCCAGGAATCTCAGCAGCCATACTAAGTAGCATTTGTTAATTACAAATGCATTTTGAATGTCAAATTTGTAAGAAAGTTTTGTACATTTAGCAAAATATCAAATTCATTTGAAAGAAAATGATGTCCACTCAAAGTAAAAAGAGCTTTGTTTACTTTCAATGCACAACATTTTACTTTCAAATCGTGTCAGATGACTTTCAGTGCTAATTATTATATCATTAACCTCTCCTTTATTAAAAATTGTGCTTTATGCAAAAAAAGAAAAAGCACAATTATAAAAAATTGTGCTTTAATGCAAAAAAAGAAAAATAATTGTCTGTGCATACTCTCATGTAGCACAATTATCTTCACTAGCTCAAAAGGGCCGCTCATTGTCCAAAATGAATTGTCAAATCAGAACAAACAATGGAATATCCCCATCATTCCTGGAACACTTGATTAGTTTACAAAACAAGCAAAATTTAAAAGAGTGTAGAAGGTTTGATAGGCTCAAGCATCTCTAATCTTGATGTAAGTTTGGTTACACTAAAAAATCTATTGAAAGTGCTTTCCAAACTAGCTCTGTAGCCAGTTGATAGTAATTGCACAAATATAAGTCAAACTATTAGTGATATTTTCCAAATGATTAAACATGACAATTTGTGTGATAAAGCAACACAGGAATAAGTAGTTGAATCTCTTTTGTGTAGTCAAATCATTTTTCATTTTGCTTGGAAAGTTGATAATGTTTAAAATTAACACTCAATCATTTTAATAGCACGTAATATCACAGGTGTCCGTTCATGGAAGCCTTCGATAGCTCAGCTGGTAGAGCGGAGGACTGTAGAGGAGATTGGTACAGAAAACCTTAGGTCGCTGGTTCAATTCCGGCTCGAAGAATGATGCTTTTGATAAACTAAGATGTCAGTACTGACATTTTACAAACCCAAAACTATACCAAGTATAAAGCATTCTCCAAGTTATAATTTAAAAATCATTAACGCAGGTCACTGTTGTCAGGATTAACTTCCCATGGAAATCATCTCTGATACAATATTACTTCAGTCATCCTCACAGCCTGAAATGAAGTAGCTCAACCCATAGAGAAACTTTTGTGAAAACATCACATTGCATGAGAGGTAGTCGTGGCCGAGTGGTTAAGGCGATGGTCTAGAAATCCATTGGGGTCTCCCCGCGCAGGTTCAAATCTTGCCGACTACGACCACATAATTGTTGTATTTTTCAGAAAATTTACTAAAAGCTTGAAACCAGTGTTGCTCAGGGTGAGTCAGGAACTGGCACATCAAAATCTTTAGGATGCCTGCCTGTTCTCTCTTTCTCTATCCGTCATTCTCCTCCTCTACTTGAGACTGAGCCCAGGAATCTCAGCAGCCATACTAAGTAGCATTTATTAATTACAAATGCATTTTGAATGTCAAATTTGTAAGAAAGTTTTGTACATTTAGCAAAATATTATATTCATTTGAAAGAAAATGATGTCCACTCAAAGTAAAAAGAGCTTTGGTTACTTTCAATGCACAACATTTTAATCTCAAATCGAGTCAGAAAACTTTCAGTGCTAATTATTATATCATTAACCTCTCCTTTATTAAAAATTGTGCTTTAATGCAAAAAAAGAAAAATAATTGTCTGTGCATACTCTCATGTAGCACAATTATCTTCACTAGCTCAAAAGGGCCGCTCATTGTCCAAAATGAATTGTCAAATCAGAACAAACAATGGAATATCCCCATCATTCCTGGAACACTTGATTAGTTTACAAAACAAGCAAAATTTAAAAGATTGTAGAAGGTTTGATAGGTTTAAGCATCTCTAATCTTGATGTAAGTTTGGCTACACTAAAAAATCTATTGAAAGTGCTTTCCAAACTAGCTCTGTAGCCAGTTGATAGTAATTGCACAAATATAAGTCAAACTATTAGTGATATTTTCCAAATGATTAAACATGACAATTTGTGTGATAAAGCAACACAGGAATAAGTAGTTGAATCTCTTTTGTGTAGACAAATCATTTTTCATTTTGCTTGGAAAGTTGATAATGTTTAAAATTAACACTCAATCATTTTAATAGCACGTAATATCACAGCTGTACGATCATGGAATCCTTCGATAGCTCAGCTGGTAGAGCGGAGGACTGTCGAGGAGATTGGTACAGAAATCCTTTAGGTCGCTGGTTCAATTCCGGCTCGAAATATGAAGCTTTTGATAAACTTAGATGTCAGTACTGACATTTTACAAACCCAAAACTATACCAAGTATAAAGCATTCTCCAAGTTATATTTTAAAAATCATTAACGCAGGTCACTGTGGTCAGGATTAACTTCCCATGGAAATCATCTCTGATACAATATTACTTCAGTCATCCTCACAGCCTGAAATGAAGTAGCTCAACCCATAGAGAAACTTTTGTGAAAACATCACATTGCATGAGAGGTAGTCTTGGCTGAGTGGTTAAGGCGATGGACTAGAAATCCATTGGGGTCTCCCCGTGCAGGTTCAAATCCTGCCGACTATGACCATATGTTTGTTTTATTTTTCAGAAAATTTACTAAAAGCTTGAAACCAGTGTTGCTCAGGGTGAGTCAGGAACTGGCACATCAAAATCTTTAGTATGCCTGCCTGTTCTCTCTTTCTCTATCCGTCATTCTCCTCCTCTACTTGAGACTGAACCCAGGAATCTCAGCAGCCATACTAAGAAGCATTTATTAATTACAAATGCATTTTGAATGTCAAATTTGTAAGAAAGTTTTGTACATTTAGCAAAATATCAAATTCATTTGAAAGAAAATGATGTCCACTCAAAGTAAAAAGAGCTTTGGTTACTTTCAATGCACAACATTTTACTTTCAAATCGTGTCAGATGACTTTCAGTGCTAATTATTATATCATTAACCTCTCCTTTATTAAAAATTGTGCTTTAATGAAAAAAAAGAAAAATAATTGTCTGTGCATACTCTCATGTAGCACAATTATCTTCACTAGCTCAAAAGGGCTGCTCATTGTCCAAAATGAATTGTCAAATCAGAACAAACAATGGAATATCCCCATCATTCCTGGAACACTTGATTAGTTTACAAAACAAGCAAAATTTAAAAGAGTGTAGAAGGTTTGACAGGCTCAAGCATCTCTAATCTTGGTGTAAGTTTGGCTACACTAAAAAATCTATTGAAAGTGTTTTCCAAACTAGCTCTGTAGACAGTTGATAGTAATTGCACAAATATAAGTCAAACTATTAGTGATATTTTCCAAATTATTAAACATGACA
>NW_026967819.1:110000-127500 GCF_028390025.1 Pseudophryne corroboree | reverse complement strand
TCTTCACTAGCTCAAAAGGGCCGCTCATTGTCCAAAATGAATTGTCAAATCAGAACAAACAATGGAATATCCCCATCATTCCTGGAACACTTGATTAGTTTACAAAACAAGCAAAATTTAAAAGAGTGTAGAAGGTTTGATAGGCTCAAGCATCTCTAATATTGATGTGATGTAAGTTTGGCTACACTAAAAACTCTATTGAAAGTGCTTTCCAAACTAGCTCTCTAGCCAGTTGATAGTAATTGCACAAATATAAGTCAAACTATTAGTGATATTTTCCAAATTATTAAACATGACAATTTGTGTGATAAAGCAACACAGGAATAAGTAGTTGAATCTCTTTTGTGTAGTCAAATCATTTTTCATTTTGCTTGGAAAGTTGATAATGTTTAAAATTAACACTCAATCATTTTAATAGCACGTAATATCACAGTTGTACGATCATGGAATCCTTCGATAGCTCAGCTGGTAGAGCGGAGGATTGTAGAGGAGATTGGTACAGAAATCCTTAAGTCGCTGGTTCAATTCCGGCTCGAAGGATAAAGCTTTTGATAAACTTAGATGTCAGTACTGACATTTTACAAACCCAAAACTATACCAAGTATAAAGCATTCTCCAAGTTATATTTTAAAAATCATTAACGCAGGTCACTGTGGTCAGGATTAACTTCCCATGGAAATCATCTCTGATACAATATTACTTCAGTCATCCTCACAGCCTGAAATGAAGTAGCTCAACCCATAGAGAAACTTTTGTGAAAACTTCACATTGCATGAGAGGTAGTCGTGGCCGAGTGGTTAAGGCGATGGACTAGAAATCCATTGTGCACTCCCCACGTAGATTCAAATCCTGCCGACTACGACCACATGGTTGTTTTATTTTTCAGAAAATTTACTAAAAGCTTGAAACCAGTGTTGCTCATGGTGAGTCAGGAACTGGCACATCAAAATCTTTAGGATGCCTGCCTGTTCTCTCTTTCTCTATCCGTCATTCTCCTCCCCTACTTGAGACTGAGCCCAGGAATCTCAGCAGCCATACTAAGTAGCATTTATTAATTACAAATGCATTTTGAATGTCAAATTTGTAAGAAAGTTTTGTACATTTAGCAAAATATCAAATTCATTTGAAAGAAAATGATGTCCACTCAAAGTAAAAAGAGCTTTGGTTACTTTCAATGCACAACATTTTACTTTCAAATCGTGTCAGATGACTTTCAGTGCTAATTATTATTATATTATTAACCTCTCCTTTATTAAAAATTGTGCTTTAATGCAAAAAAAGAAAAATAATTGTCTGTGCATACTCTCATGTAGCACAATTATCTTCACTAGCTCAAAAGGGCCGCTCATTGTCCAAAATGAATTGTCAAATCAGAACAAACAATGAAATATACCCATCATTCCTGGAACACTTGATTAGTTTACAAAACAAGCAAAATTTAAAAGAGTGTAGAAGGTTTGATAGGCTCAAGCATCTCTAATCTTGATGTAAGTTTGGCTACACTAAAAAATCTATTGAAAGTGCTTTCCAAACTAGCTCTGTAGCCAGTTGATAGTAATTGCACAAATATAAGTCAAACTATTAGTGATATTTTCCAAATGATTAAACATGACAATTTGTGTGATAAAGCAACACAGGAATAAGTAGTTGAATGTCTTTTGTGTAGTCAAATCATTTTTCATTTTGCTTGGAAAGTTGATAATGTTTAAAATTAACACTCAATCATTTTAATAGCACGTAATATCACAGTTGCACGGTCATGGAATCCTTCGATAGCTTAGCTGGTAGAGCGGAGGACTGTAGAGGAGATTGGTACAGAAATCCTTAGGTCGCTGGTTCAATTCCGGCTCGAAGGATGAAGCTTTTGATAAACTTAGATGTCAGTACTGACATTTTACAAACCCAAAACTATACCAAGTATAAAGCATTCTCCAAGTTATATTTTAAAAATCATTAACGCAGGTCACTGTGGTCAGGATTAACTTCCCATGGAAATCATCTCTGATACAATATTACTTCAGTCATCCTCACAGCCTGAAATGAAGTAGCTCAACCCATAGAGAAACTTTTGTGAAAACAGCACATTGCATGAGAGGTAGTCGTGGCCGAGTGGTTAAGGCGATGGACTAGAAATCCATTGTGCACTCCCCACGTAGATTCAAATCCTGCCAACTACGACCACATGGTTGTTTTATTTTTCAGAAAATTTACTAAAAGCTTGAAACCAGTGTTGCTCAGGGTGAGTCAGGAACTGGCACATCAAAATCTTTAGGATGCCTGCCTGTTCTTTCTTACTCTATCCGTCATTCTCCTCCTCTACTTGAAACTGAGCCCAGGAATCTCAGCAGCCATACTAAGTAGCATTTATTAATTACAAATGCATTTTGAATGTCAAATTTGTATGAAAGTTTTGTACATTTAGCAAAATTTCAAATTCAATTGAAATAAAATGATGTCCACTCAAAGTAAAAAGAGCTTTGGTTACTTTCAATGCACAACATTTTACTTTCAAATCGTGTCAGATGACTTTCAGTGCTAATTATTATATCATTAACCTCTCCTTTATTAAAAATTGTGCTTTAATGCAAAAAAAGAAAAATAATTTTCTGTGCATACTCTCATGTAGCACAATTATCTTCACTAGCTCAAAAGGGCCGCTCATTGTCCAAAATGAATTGTCAAATCAGAACAAACAATGGAATATCCCCATCATTCCTGGAACACTTGATTAGTTTACAAAACAAGCAAAATTCAAAAGAGTGTAGAAGGTTTGATAGGCTCAAGCATCTCTAATCTTGATGTAAGTTTGGCTACACTAAAAAAATCTATTGAAAGTGCTTTCCAAACTAGCTCTGTAGCCAGTTGATAGTAATTGCACAAATATAAGTCAAACTATTAGTGATATTTTCCAAATGATTAAACATGACAATTTGTGTGATAAAGCAACACAGGAATAAGTAGTTGAATCTCTTTTGTGTAGTCAAATCATTTTTCATTTTGCTTGGAAAGTTGATAATGTTTAAAATTAACACTCAATCATTTTAATAGCACGTAATATCACAGTTGCACGATCATGGAATCCTTCGATAGCTCAGCTGGTAGAGCGGAGGACTGTAGAGGAGATTGGTACAGAAATCATTAGGTCGCTGGTTCAATTCCGGCTCGAAGGATGAAGCTTTTGATAAACTTAGGTGTCAGTACAGACATTTTACAAACCCAAAACTATACCATGTATAAAGCATTCTCCAAGTTATATTTTAAAAATCATTAACGCAGGTCACTGTGGTCAGGATTAACTTCCCATGGAAATCATCTCTGATACAATATTACTTCAGTCATCCTCACAGCCTGAAATGAAGTAGCTCAACCCATAGAGAAACTTTTGTGAAAACATCACATTGCATGAGAGGTAGTCGTGGCTGAGTGGTTAAGGCGATGGACTAGAAATCCATTGGGGTCTCCCCACGCAGATTCAAATCCTGCCAACTACAACCACATCGTTGTTTTATTTTTCAGAAAATTTACTAAAAGCTTGAAACCAGTGTTGCTCAGGGTGAGTCAGGAACTGGCACATCAAAATCTTTAGGATGCCTGCCTGTTCTCTCTTTCTCTATCCGTCATTCTCCTCTTCTACTTGAGACTGAGCCCAGGAATCTCAGCAGCCATACTAAGTAGCATTCATTAATTACAAATGCATTTTGAATGTCAAATTTGTAAGAAAGTTTTGTACATTTAGCAAAATATCAAATTCATTTGAAAGAAAATGATGTCCACTCAAAGTAAAAAGAGCTTTGGTTACTTTCAATGCACAACATTTTACTTTCAAATCGTGTCAGATGACTTTCAGTGCTAATTATTATATCATTAACCTCTCCTTTATTAAAAATTGTGCTTTAATGCAAAAAAAGAAAAATAATTGTCTGTGCATACTCTCATGTAGCACAATTATCTTCACTAGCTCAAAAGGGCCGCTCATTGTCCAAAATGAATTGTCAAATCAGAACAAACAATGGAATATCCCCATCATTCCTGGAACACTTGATTAGTTTACAAAACAAGCAAAATTCAAAAGAGTGTAGAAGGTTTGATAGGCTCAAGCATCTCTAATCTTGATGTAAGTTTGGCTACACAAAAAAATCTATTGAAAGTGCTTTCCAAATAAGCTCTGTAGCCAGTTGATAGTAATTGCACAAATATAAGTCAAACTATTAGTGATATTTTCCAAATGATTAAACATGACAATTTGTGTGATAAAGCAACACAGGAATAAGTAGTTGAATCTCTTTTGTGTAGTCAAATCATTTTTCATTTTGCTTGGAAAGTTGATAATGTTTAAAATTAACACTCAATCATTTTAATAGCACGTAATATCACAGTTGTACAAGCATGGAATCCTTCGATAGCTCAGCTGGTAGAGCGGAGGACTGTAGAGGAGATTGGTACAGAAATCCTTAGGTCGCTGGTTCAATTCCGGCTCGAAAGATGAAGCTTTTCATATACTTAGATGTCAGTACTGACATTTTACAAACCCAAAACTATACCAAGTATAAAGCATTCTCCAAGTTATATTTTAAAAATCATTAACGCAGGTCACTGTGGTCAGGATTAACTTCTAATGGAAATCATCTCTGATACAATATTACTTCAGTCATCCTCACAGCCTGAAATGAAGTAGCTCAACCCATAGAGAAACTTTTGTGCAAACATCACCTTGCATGAGAGGTAATCATGGCCGAGTGGTTAAGGCGATGGACTAGAAATCAATTGGGGTCTCCCCGCGCAGATTCAAATCCTGCTGACTACGACCACATGGTTGTTTTATTTTTCAGAAAATTTACTAAAAGCTTGAAACTAGTGTTGCTCAGGGTGAGTCAAGAACTGGCACATCAAAATCTTCAGGATGCCTGTCGGTTCTCTCTTTCTCTATCCGTCATTCTCCTCCTCTACTTGAGACTGAGCCCAGGAATCTCAGCAGCCATACTAAGTAGCATTTATTAATTACAAATGCATTTTGAATGTCAAATTTGTAAGAAAGTTTTGTACATTTAGCAAAATATCAAATTCATTTGAAAGAAAATGATGTCCACTCAAAGTAAAAAGAGCTTTGGTTACTTTCAATGCACAACATTTTACTTTCAAATCGTGTCAGATGACTTTCAGTGCTAATTATTATATCATTAACCTCTCCTTTATTAAAAATTGTGCTTTAATGCAAAAAAAGAAAAATAATTGTCTGTGCATACTCTCATGTAGCACAATTATCTTCACTAGCTCAAAAGGGCTGCTCATTGTCCAAAATGAATTGTCAAATCAGAACAAACAATGAAATATCCCCATCATTCCTGGAACACTTGATTAGTTTACAAAACAAGCAAAATTTAAAAGAGTGTAGAAGGTTTGATAGGCTCAAGCATCTCTAATCTTGATGTAAGTTTGGCTACACTAAAAAATCTATTGAAAGTGCTTTCCAAACTAGCTCTGTAGCCAGTTGATAGTAATTGCACAAATATAAGTCAAACTATTAGTGATATTTTCCAAATGATTAAACATGACAATTTGTGTGATAAAGCAACACAGGAATAAGTAGTTGAATCTCTTTTGTGTAGTCAAATCATTTTTCATTTTGCTTGGAAAGTTGATAATGTTTAAAATTAACACTCAATCATTTTAATAGCACGTAATATCACAGTTGTGCGATCATGGCATCCTTCGATAGCTCAGCTGGTAGAGCGGAGGACTGTAGAGGAGATTGGTACAGAAATCCTTAGGTCGCTGGTTCAATTCCGGCTCGAAGGATGAAGATTTTGATAAACTTAGATGTCAGTACTGACATTTTACAAACCCAAAACTATACCAAGTATAAAGCATTCTCCAAGTTATATTTTAAAAATCATTAACGCAGGTCACTGTGGTCAGGATTAACTTCCCATGGAAATCATCTCTGATACAATATTACTTCAGTCATCCTCACAGCCTGAAATGAAGTAGCTCAACCCATAGAGAAACTTTTGTGAAAACATCACATTGCATGAGAGGTAGTCGTGGCCGAGTGGTTAAGGCGATGGATTAGAAATCCATTGGGATCTCCCCGCGCAGGTTCAAATCATGCTGACTACGACCACATGTTTTTTTTTATTTTTCAGAAAATTTACTAAAAGCTTGAAACCAGTGTTGCTCAGGGTGAGTCAGGAACTGGCACATCAAAATCTTTAGGATGCCTGCCTGTTCTTTCTTACTCTATCCGTCATTCTCCTCCTCTACTTGAAACTGAGCCAAGGAATCTCAGCAGCCATACTAAGTAGCATTTATTAATTACAAATGCATTTTGAATGTCAAATTTGTAAGAAAGTTTTGTACATTTAGCAAAATATCAAATTCATTTGAAAGAAAATGATGTCCACTCAAAGTAAAAAGAGCTTTGGTTACTTTCAATGCACAACATTTTACTTTCAAATCGTGTCAGATGACTTTCAGTGCTAATTATTATATCATTAACCTCTCCTTTATTAAAAATTGTGCTTTAATGCAAAAAAAGAAAAATAATTGTCTGTGCATACTCTCATGTAGCACAATTATCTTCACTAGCTCAAAAGGGCCGCTCATTGTCCAAAATGAATTGTCTAATCAGAACAAACAATGGAATGTCCCCATCATTCCTGGAACACTTGATTAGTTTACAAAACAAGCAAAATTCAAAAGAGTGTAGAAGGTTTGATAGGCTCAAGCATCTCTAATCTTGATGTAAGTTTGGCTACACTAAAAAATCTATTGAAAGTGCTTTCCAAACTAGCTCTGTAGCCAGTTGATAGTAATTGCACAAATATAAATCATATTTTCCAAATGATTAAACATGACAATTTGTGTGATAAAGCAACACAGGAATAAGTAGTTGAATCTCTTTTGTGTAGTCAAATCATTTTTCATTTTGCTTGGAAAGTTGATAATGTTTAAAATTAACACTCAATCATTTTAATAGCACGTAATATCACAGTTGTACAAGCATGGAATCCTTCGATAGCTCAGCTGGTAGAGCGGAGCACTGTAGAGGAGATTGGTACAGAAATCCTTAGGTCGCTGGTTCAATTCCGGCTCGAAGGATGAAGCTTTTCATATACTTAGATGTCAGTACTGACATTTTACAAACCCAAAACTATACCAAGTATAAAGCATTCTCCAAGTTATATTTTAAAAATCATTAACGCAGGTCACTGTGGTCAGGATTAACTTCCCATGGAAATCATCTCTGATACAATATTACTTCAGTCATCCTCACAGCCTGAAATGAAGTAGCTCAACCCATAGAGAAACTTTTGTGAAAACATCACATTGCATGAGAGGTAGTCGTGGCCGAGTGGTTAAGGCGATGGACTAGAAATCCATTGGGGTCTCCCCACGCAGATTCAAATCCTGCCAACTACGACCACATGGTTGTTTTATTTTTCAGAAAATTTACTAAAAGCTTGAAACCAGTGTTGCTCAGGGTGAGTCAGGAACTGGCACATCAAAATCTTTAGGATGCCTGCCTGTTCTCTCTTTCTCTATCCGTCATTCTCCTCCTCTACTTGAGACTGAGCCCAGGAATCTCAGCAGCCATACTAAGTAGCATTTATTAATTACAAATGCATTTTGAATGTCAAATTTGTAAGAAAGTTTTGTACATTTAGCAAAATATCAAATTCATTTGAAAGAAAATGATGTCCACTCAAAGTAAAAAGAGCTTTGGTTACTTTCAATGCACAACATTTTACTTTCAAATCGTGTCAGATGACTTTCAGTGCTAATTATTATGTCATTTACCTCTCCTTTATTAAAAATTGTGCTTTTTTGCAAAAAATGAAAAATAATTGTCTGTGCATACTCTCATGTAGCACAATTATCTTCACTAGCTCAAAAGGGCCGCTCATTGTCCAAAATGAATTGTCAAATCAGAACAAACAATGAAATATCCCCATCATTCCTGGAACACTTGATTAGTTTACAAAACAAGCAAAATTTAAAAGAGTGTAGAAGGTTTGATAGGCTCAAGCATCTCTAATCTTGATGTAAGTTTGGCTACACTAAAAAATCTATTGAAAGTGCTTTCCAAACTAGCTCTGTAGCCAGTTGATAGTAATTGCACAAATATAAGTCAAACTATTAGTGATATTTTCCAAATGATTAAACATGACAATTTGTGTGATAAAGCAACACAGGAATAAGTAGTTGAATCTCTTTTGTGTAGTCAAATTTTTTTTCATTTTGCTTGGAAAGTTGATAATGTTTAAAATTAACACTCAATCATTTTAATAGCACGTAATATCACAGGTGTACGATCATGGCATCCTTCGATAGCTCAGCTGGTAGAGCGGAGGACTGTAGAGGAGATTGGTACAGAAATCCTTAGGTCGCTGGTTCAATTCCGGCTCGAAGGATGAAGATTTTGATAAACTTAGATGTCAGTACTGACATTTTACAAACCCAAAACTATACCAAGTATAAAGCATTCTCCAAGTTATATTTTAAAAATCATTAACGCAGGTCACTGTGGTCAGGATTAACTTCCCATGGAAATCATCTCTGATACAATATTACTTCAGTCATCCTCACAGCCTGAAATGAAGTAGCTCAACCCATAGAGAAACTTTTGTGAAAACATCACATTGCATGAGAGGTAGTCGTGGCCGAGTGGTTAAGGCGATGGATTAGAAATCCATTGGGATCTCCCCGCGCAGGTTCAAATCATGCTGACTACGACCACATGTTTTTTTTTATTTTTCAGAAAATTTACTAAAAGCTTGAAACCAGTGTTGCTCAGGGTGAGTCAGGAACTGGCACATCAAAATCTTTAGGATGCCTGCCTGTTCTTTCTTACTCTATCCGTCATTCTCCTCCTCTACTTGAAACTGAGCCAAGGAATCTCAGCAGCCATACTAAGTAGCATTTATTAATTACAAATGCATTTTGAATGTCAAATTTGTAAGAAAGTTTTGTACATTTAGCAAAATATCAAATTCATTTGAAAGAAAATGATGTCCACTCAAAGTAAAAAGAGCTTTGGTTACTTTCAATGCACAACATTTTACTTTCAAATCGTGTCAGATGACTTTCAGTGCTAATTATTATATCATTAACCTCTCCTTTATTAAAAATTGTGCTTTAATGCAAAAAAAGAAAAATAATTGTCTGTGCATACTCTCATGTAGCACAATTATCTTCACTAGCTCAAAAGGGCCGCTCATTGTCCAAAATGAATTGTCTAATCAGAACAAACAATGGAATATCCCCATCATTCCTGGAACACTTGATTAGTTTACAAAACAAGCAAAATTCAAAAGAGTGTAGAAGGTTTGATAGGCTCAAGCATCTCTAATCTTGATGTAAGTTTGGCTACACTAAAAAATCTATTGAAAGTGCTTTCCAAACTAGCTCTGTAGCCAGTTGATAGTAATTGCACAAATATAAATCATATTTTCCAAATGATTAAACATGACAATTTGTGTGATAAAGCAACACAGGAATAAGTAGTTGAATCTCTTTTGTGTAGTCAAATCATTTTTCATTTTGCTTGGAAAGTTGATAATGTTTAAAATTAACACTCAATCATTTTAATAGCACGTAATATCACAGTTGTACAAGCATGGAATCCTTCGATAGCTCAGCTGGTAGAGCGGAGCACTGTAGAGGAGATTGGTACAGAAATCCTTAGGTCGCTGGTTCAATTCCGGCTCGAAGGATGAAGCTTTTCATATACTTAGATGTCAGTACTGACATTTTACAAACCCAAAACTATACCAAGTATAAAGCATTCTCCAAGTTATATTTTAAAAATCATTAACGCAGGTCACTGTGGTCAGGATTAACTTCCCATGGAAATCATCTCTGATACAATATTACTTCAGTCATCCTCACAGCCTGAAATGAAGTAGCTCAACCCATAGAGAAACTTTTGTGAAAACGTCACATTGCATGAGAGGTAGTCGTGGCCGAGTGGTTAAGGCGATGGACTAGAAATCCATTGGGGTCTCCCCACGCAGATTCAAATCCTGCCAACTACGACCACATGGTTGTTTTATTTTTCAGAAAATTTACTAAAAGCTTGAAACCAGTGTTGCTCAGGGTGAGTCAGGAACTGGCACATCAAAATCTTTAGGATGCCTGCCTGTTCTCTCTTTCTCTATCCGTCATTCTCCTCCTCTACTTGAGACTGAGCCCAGGAATCTCAGCAGCCATACTAAGTAGCATTTATTAATTACAAATGCATTTTGAATGTCAAATTTGTAAGAAAGTTTTGTACATTTAGCAAAATATCAAATTCATTTGAAAGAAAATGATGTCCACTCAAAGTAAAAAGAGCTTTGGTTACTTTCAATGCACAACATTTTACTTTCAAATCGTGTCAGATGACTTTCAGTGCTAATTATTATGTCATTTACCTCTCCTTTATTAAAAATTGTGCTTTTTTGCAAAAAATGAAAAATAATTGTCTGTGCATACTCTCATGTAGCACAATTATCTTCACTAGCTCAAAAGGGCCGCTCATTGTCCAAAATGAATTGTCAAATCAGAACAAACAATGAAATATCCCCATCATTCCTGGAACACTTGATTAGTTTACAAAACAAGCAAAATTTAAAAGAGTGTAGAAGGTTTGATAGGCTCAAGCATCTCTAATCTTGATGTAAGTTTGGCTACACTAAAAAATCTATTGAAAGTGCTTTCCAAACTAGCTCTGTAGCCAGTTGATAGTAATTGCACAAATATAAGTCAAACTATTAGTGATATTTTCCAAATGATTAAACATGACAATTTGTGTGATAAAGCAACACAGGAATAAGTAGTTGAATCTCTTTTGTGTAGTCAAATTTTTTTTCATTTTGCTTGGAAAGTTGATAATGTTTAAAATTAACACTCAATCATTTTAATAGCACGTAATATCACAGGTGTACAATCATGGAATCCTTCGATAGCTCAGCTGGTAGAGCGGAGGACTGTAGAGATGATGGGTACAGAAATCCTTAGGTCGCTGGTTCAATTCCGGCTCGAAGGAAGACGCTTTTGATAAACTTAGATGTCAGTACTGACATTTTACAAACCCAAAACTGTACCAAGTATAAAGCATTCTCCAAGTTATATTTTAAAAATCATTAACGCAGGTCACTGTGGTCAGGATTAACTTCCCATGGAAATCATCTCTGATACAATATTACTTCAGTCATCCTCACAGCCTGAAATGAAGTAGCTCAACCCTTAGAGAAACTTTTGTGAAAACATCACGTTGCATGAGAGGAAGTCGTGGCCGAGAGGTTAAGGCGATGGACTAGAAATCCATTGGGGTCTCCCCGCGCAGGTTCAAATCCTGCCGACTACGACCACATGGTTGTTTCATTTTTCAGAAAATTTACTAAAAGCTTGAAACCAGTGTTGCTCAGGGTGAGTCAGGAACTGGCACATCAAAATCTTTAGGATGCCTGCCTGTTCTCTCTTTCTCTATCCGTTATTCTCCTCCTCTACTTGAGACTGAGCCCAGGAATCTCAGCAGCCATACTAAGTAGCATTTATTAATTACAAATGCATTTTGAATGTCAAATTTGTAAGAAAGTTTTGTACATTTAGCAAAATATCAAATTCATTTGAAAGAAAATGATGTCCACTCAAAGTAAAAAGAGCTTTGGTTACTTTCAATGCACAACATTTTACTTTCAAATCGTGTCAGATGACTTTCAGTGCTAATTATTATATCATTAACCTCTCCTTTATTAAAAATTGTGCTTTAATGCAAAAAAAGAAAAATAATTGTCTGTGCATACTCTCACGTAGCACAATTATCTTCACTAGCTCAAAAGGGCCGCTCATTGTCCAAAATGAATTGTCAAATCAGAACAAACAATGGAATATCCCCATCATTCCTGGAACACTTGATTAGTTTACAAAACAAGCCAAATTTAAAAGAGTGTAGAAGGTTTGATAGGCTCAAGCATCTCTAATCTTGATGTAAGTTTGGCTACACTAAAAAATCTATTGAAAGTGATATTTTCCAAATGATTAAACATGACAATTTGTGTGATAAAGCAACACAGGAATAAGTAGTTGAATCTCTTTTGTGTAGTCAAATCATTTTTCATTTTGCTTGGAAAGTTGATAATGTTTAAAATTAACACTCAATCATTTTAATAGCACGTAATATCACAGGTGTATGATCATGGAATCCTTCGATAGCTCAGCTGGTAGAGCGGATGATTATAGAGAAGATAGGTACAGAAATCCTTAGGTCGCTGGTTCAATTCCGGCTCGAAAAATGACGCTTTAGATAAACTTAGATGTCAGTACTGACATTTTACAAACCCAAAACTATACCAAGTATAAAGCATTCTCCAAGTTATATTTTAAAAATCATTAAAGCAGGCCACTGTGGTCAGGATTAACTTCCCATGGAAATCATCTCTGATACAATATTACTTCAGTCATCCTCACAGCCTGAAATGAAGTAGCTCAACCCATAGAGAAACTTTTGTGAAAACATCACATTGCATGAGAGGTAGTCGTGGCCGGGTGGTTAAGGCGATGGACTAGAAATCAATTGGGGTCTCCCCGCGCAGGTTCAAATCCTGCTGACTACGACCAGGTGGTTGTTTTATTTTTCAGAAAATTTACTAAAAGCTTGAAACCAGTGTTGCTCAGGGTGAGTCAGGAACTGGCACATCAAAATCTTTAGGATGCCTGCCTGTTCTCTCTTTCTCTATCCGTCATTCTCCTCCTCTACTTGAGACTGAGCCAAGGAATCTCAGCAGCCATACTAAGTAGCATTTATTAATTACAAATGCATTTTGAATGTCAAATTTGTAAGAAAGTTTTGTACATTTAGCAAAATATCAAATTCATTTGAAAGAAAATGATGTCCACTCAAAGTAAAAAGAGCTTTGGTTACTTTCAATGCACAACATTTTACTTTCAAATCGTGTCAGATGACTTTCAGTGCTAATTATTATATCATTAACCTCTCCTTTATTAAAAATTGTGCTTTAATGCAAAAAAAGAAAAATAATTGTCTGTACATACTCTCATGTAGCACAATTATCTTCACTAGCTCAAAAGGGCCGCTCATTGTCCAAAATGAATTGTCAAATCAGAACAAACAATGGAATATCCCCATCATTCCTGGAACACTTGATTAGTTTACAAAACAAGCAAAATTCAAAAGAGTGTAGAAGGTTTGATAGTCTCAAGCATCTCTAATCTTGATGTAAGTTTGGCTACACAAAAAAATCTATTGAAAGTGCTTTCCAAACTAGCTCTGTAGCCAGTTGATAGTAATTGCACAAATATAAGTCAAACTATTAGTGATATTTTCCAAATGATTAAACATGACAATTTGTGTGATAAAGCAACACAGGAATAAGTAGTTGAATCTCTTTTGTGTAGTCAAATCATTTTTCATTTTGCTTGGAAAGTTGATAATGTTTAAAATTAACACTCAATCATTTTAATAGCACGTAATATCACAGTTGTACACTCATGGAATCCTTCGATAGCTTAGCTGGTAGAGCGGAGGACTGTAGAGGAGATTGGTACAGAAATCCTTAGGTCGCTGGTTCAATTCCGGCTCGAAAGATGAAGCTTTTCATATACTTAGATGTCAGTACTGACATTTTACAAACCCAAAACTATACCAAGTATAAAGCATTCTCCAAGTTATATTTTAAAAATCATTAACGCAGGTCACTGTGGTCAGGATTAACTTCCCATGGAAATCATCTCTGATACAATATTACTTCAGTCATCCTCACAGCCTGAAATGAAGTAGCTCAACCCATAGAGAAACTTTTGTGAAAACATCACATTGCATGAGAGGTAGTCGTGGCCGAGTGGTTAAGGCGATGGACTAGAAATCCATTGGGGTCTCCCCACGCAGATTCAAATCCTGCCAACTACGACCACATGGTTGTTTTATTTTTCAGAAAATTTACTAAAAGCTTGAAACCAGTGTTGCTCAGGGTGAGTCAGGAACTGGCACATCAAAATCTTTAGGATGCCTGCCTGTTCTCTCTTTCTCTATCCGTCATTCTCCTCCTCTACTTGATACTGAGCCCAGGAATCTCAGCAGCCATACTAAGTAGCATTTATTAATTACAAATGCATTTTGAATGTCAAATTTGTAAGAAAGTTTTGTACATTTAGCAAAATATCAAATTCATTTGAAAGAAAATGATGTCCACTCAAAGTAAAAAGAGCTTTGGTTACTTTCAATGCACAACATTTTACTTTCAAATCGTGTCAGATGACTTTCAGTGCTAATTATTATATCATTTACCTCTCCTTTATTAAAAATTGTGCTTTTTTGCAAAAAAAGAAAAATAATTGTCTGTGCATACTCTCATGAAGCACAATTATCTTCACTAGCTCAAAAGGGCCGCTCATTGTCCAAAATGAATTGTCAAATCAGAACAAACAATGGAATATCCCCATCATTCCTGGAACACTTGATTAGTTTACAAAACAAGCAAAATTTAAAAGAGTGTAGAAGGTTTGATAGGCTCAAGCATCTCTAATCTTGATGTAAGTTTGGCTACACTAAAAAATCTATTGAAAGTGCTTTCCAAACTAGCTCTGTAGCCAGTTGATAGTAATTGCACAAATATAAGTCAAACTATTAGTGATATTTTCCAAATGATTAAACATGACAATTTGTGTGATAAAGCAACACAGGAATAAGTAGTTGAATGTCTTTTGTGTAGTCAAATCATTTTTCATTTTGCTTGGAAAGTTGATAATGTTTAAAATTAACACTCAATCATTTTAATAGCACGTAATATCACAGTTGCACGGTCATGGAATCCTTCGATATCTCAGCTGGTAGAGCGGAGGACTGTAGAGGAGATTGGTACAGAAATCCTTAGGTCGCTGGTTCAATTCCGGCTCGAAGGATGAAGCTTTTGATAAACTTAGATGTCAGTACTGACATTTTACAAACCCAAAACTATACCAAGTATAAAGCATTCTCCAAGTTATATTTTAAAAATCATTAACGCAGGTCACTGTGGTCAGGATTAACTTCCCATGGAAATCATCTCTGATACAATATTACTTCAGTCATCCTCACAGCCTGAAATGAAGTAGCTCAACCCATAGAGAAACTTTTGTGAAAACATCACATTGCATGAGAGGTAGTCGTGGCCGAGTGGTTAAGGCGATGGACTAGAAATCCATTGTGCACTCCCCACGTAGATTCAAATCCTGCCGACTACGACCACATGGTTGTTTTATTTTTCAGAAAATTTACTAAAAGCTTGAAACCAGTGTTGCTCAGGGTGAGTCAGGAACTGGCACATCAAAATCTTTAGGATGCCTGCCTGTTCTTTCTTACTCTATCCGTCATTCTCCTCCTCTACTTGAAACTGAGCCCAGGAATCTCAGCAGCCATACTAAGTAGCATTTATTAATTACAAATGCATTTTGAATGTCAAATTTGTATGAAAGTTTTGTACATTTAGCAAAATTTCAAATTCAATTGAAATAAAATGATGTCCACTCAAAGTAAAAAGAGCTTTGGTTACTTTCAATGCACAACATTTTACTTTCAAATCGTGTCAGATGACTTTCAGTGCTAATTATTATATCATTAACCTCTCCTTTATTAAAAATTGTGCTTTAATGCAAAAAAAGAAAAATAATTTTCTGTGCATACTCTCATGTAGCACAATTATCTTCACTAGCTCAAAAGGGCCGCTCATTGTCCAAAATGAATTGTCAAATCAGAACAAACAATGGAATATCCCCATCATTCCTGGAACACTTGATTAGTTTACAAAACAAGCAAAATTCAATAGAGTGTAGAAGGTTTGATAGGCTCAAGCATCTCTAATCTTGATGTAAGTTTGGCTACACTAAAAAAATCTATTGAAAGTGCTTTCCAAACTAGCTCTGTAGCCAGTTGATAGTAATTGCACAAATATAAGTCAAACTATTAGTGATATTTTCCAAATGATTAAACATGACAATTTGTGTGATAAAGCAACACAGGAATAAGTAGTTGAATCTCTTTTGTGTAGTCAAATCATTTTTCATTTTGCTTGGAAAGTTGATAATGTTTAAAATTAACACTCAATCATTTTAATAGCACGTAATATCACAGTTGCACGATCATGGAATCCTTCGATAGCTCAGCTGGTAGAGCGGAGGACTGTAGAGGAGATTGGTACAGAAATCATTAGGTCGCTGGTTCAATTCCGGCTCGAAGGATGAAGCTTTTGATAAACTTAGGTGTCAGTACTGACATTTTACAAACCCAAAACTATACCATGTATAAAGCATTCTCCAAGTTATATTTTAAAAATCATTAACGCAGGTCACTGTGGTCAGGATTAACTTCCCATGGAAATCATCTCTGATACAATATTACTTCAGTCATCCTCACAGCCTGAAATGAAGTAGCTCAACCCATAGAGAAACTTTTGTGAAAACATCACATTGCATGAGAGGTAGTCGTGGCTGAGTGGTTAAGGCGATGGACTAGAAATCCATTGGGGTCTCCCCACGCAGATTCAAATCCTGCCAACTACAACCACATGGTTGTTTTATTTTTCAGAAAATTTACTAAAAGCTTGAAACCAGTGTTGCTCAGGGTGAGTCAGGAACTGGCACATCAAAATCTTTAGGATGCCTGCCTGTTCTCTCTTTCTCTATCCGTCATTCTCCTCTTCTACTTGAGACTGAGCCCAGGAATCTCAGCAGCCATACTAAGTAGCATTTATTAATTACAAATGCATTTTGAATGTCAAATTTGTAAGAAAGTTTTGTACATTTAGCAAAATATCAAATTCATTTGAAAGAAAATGATGTCCACTCAAAGTAAAAAGAGCTTTGGTTACTTTCAATGCACAACATTTTACTTTCAAATCGTGTCAGATGACTTTCAGTGCTAATTATTATATCATTAACCTCTCCTTTATTAAAAATTGTGCTTTAATGCAAAAAAAGAAAAATAATTGTCTGTGCATACTCTCATGTAGCACAATTATCTTCACTAGCTCAAAAGGGCCGCTCATTGTCCAAAATGAATTGTCAAATCAGAACAAACAATGGAATATCCCCATCATTCCTGGAACACTTGATTAGTTTACAAAACAAGCAAAATTCAAAAGAGTGTAGAAGGTTTGATAGGCTCAAGCATCTCTAATCTTGATGTAAGTTTGGCTACACAAAAAAATCTATTGAAAGTGCTTTCCAAATAAGCTCTGTAGCCAGTTGATAGTAATTGCACAAATATAAGTCAAACTATTAGTGATATTTTCCAAATGATTAAACATGACAATTTGTGTGATAAAGCAACACAGGAATAAGTAGTTGAATCTCTTTTGTGTAGTCAAATCATTTTTCATTTTGCTTGGAAAGTTGATAATGTTTAAAATTAACACTCAATCATTTTAATAGCACGTAATATCACAGTTGTACAAGCATGGAATCCTTCGATAGCTCAGCTGGTAGAGCGGAGGACTGTAGAGGAGATTGGTACAGAAATCCTTAG
>NW_026967819.1:92500-105000 GCF_028390025.1 Pseudophryne corroboree | reverse complement strand
ATATTTTCCAAATGATTAAACATGACAATTTGTGTGATAAAGCAACACAGGAATAAGTAGTTGAATCTCTTTTGTGTAGTCAAATCATTTTTCATTTTGCTTGGAAAGTTGATAATGTTTAAAATTAACACTCAATCATTTTAATAGCACGTAATATCACAGTTGTACGATCATGGAATCCTTCGATAGCTCAGCTGGTAGAGCGGAGAACTGTAGAGGTGATTGGTACATAAATCATTAGGTCGCTGGTTCAATTCTGGCTCGAAGGATGATGCTTTTGATAAACTTAGATGTCAGTACTGACATTTTACAAACCCAAAACTGTACCAAGTATAAAGCATTCTCCAAGTTATATTTTAAAAATCATTAACGCAGGTCACTGTGGTCAGGATTAACTTCCCATGGAAATCATCTCTGATACAATATTACTTCAGTCATCCTCACAGCCTGAAATGAAGTAGCTCAACCCATAGAGAAACTTTTGTGAAAATATCACATTGCATGAGAGGTAGTCGTGGCCGAGTGGTTAAGGCGATGGACTAGAAATACATTGGGATCTCCCCACGCAGGTTCAAATCCTGCCGACTACGACCACATGGTTGTTTTATTTTTCAGAAAATTTACTAAAAGCTTGAAACCAGTGTTGCTCAGGGTGAGTCAGGAACTGGCACATCAAAATCTTTAGGATGCCTGCCTGTTTTCTCTTTCTCTATCCGTCATTCTCCTCCTCTACTTGAGACTGAGCCCAGGAATCTCAGCAGCAATACTAAGTAGCATTTATTAATTACAAATGCATTTTGAATGTCAAATTTGTAAAAAAGTTTTGTACATTTAGCAAAATATCAAATTCATTTGAAAGAAAATGATGTCCACTCAAAGTAAAAAGAGCTTTGGTAACTTTCAATGCACAACATTTTACTTTCAAATCGTGTCAGATGACTTTCAGTGCTAATTATTATATCATTAACCTCTCCTTTATTAAAAATTGTGCTTTAATGCAAAAAAAGAAAAATAATTGTCTGTGCATACTCTCATGTAGCACAATTATCTTCACTAGCTCAAAAGGGCCGCTCATTGTCCAAAATGAATTGTCAAATCAGAACAAACAATGGAATATCCCCATCATTCCTGGAACACTTGATTAGTTTACAAAACAAGCAAAATGTAAAAGAGTGTAGAAGGTTTGATAGGCTCAAGCTTCTTTAATCTTGATGTAAGTTTGGCTACACTAAAAAATCTATTGAAAGTGCTTTCCAAACTAGCTCTGTAGCCAGTTGATAGTAATTGCACAAATATAAGTCAAACTATTAGTGATATTTTCCAAATGATTAAACATGACAATTTGTGTGATAAAGCAACACAGGAATAAGTAGTTGAATCTCTTTTGTGTAGTCAAATAATTTTTAATTTTGCTTGGAAAGTTGATAATGTTTAAAATTAACACTCAATCATTTTAATAGCACGTAATATCACAGCGGTACGCTCATGGAATCCTTCGATAGCTCAGCTGGTAGAGCGGAGCACTGTAGAGGAGATTGGTACAGAAATCCTTATGTTGCTGGTTCAATTCCAGCTCGAAGGATGACGCTTTTGATAAACTTAGATGTCAGTACTGACATTTTACAAACCCAAAACTATACCAAGTATAAAGCATTCTCCAAGTTATATTTTAAAAATCTTTAACGCAGGTCACTGTGGTCAGGATTAACTTCTCATGGAAATCATCTCTGATACAATATTACTTCAGTCATCCTCACAGCCTGAAATGAAGTAGCTCAACCCATAGAGAAACTTTTGTGAAAACATCACATTGCATGAGAGTTAATCATGGCCGAGTGGTTAAGGCAATGGACTAGAACTCAATTGGGGTCTCCCCGCGCAGGTTCAAATCCTGCCGACTACAACCACATGGTTGTTGTTTTTTTCAGAAAATTTACTAAAAGCTTGAAACCAGTGTTGCTCAGGGTGAGTCAGGAACTGGCACATCAAAATCTTTAGGATGCCTGCCTGTTCTCTCTTTCTCTATCCGTCATTCTCCTCCTCTACTTGAGACTGAGCCCAGGAATCTCAGCAGCCATACTAAGTAGCATTTATTAATTACAAATGCATTTTGAATGTCAAATTTGTAAGAAAGTCTTGTACATTTAGCAAAATATCAAATTCATTTGAAAGAAAATGATGTCCACTCAAAGTAAAAAGAGCTTTGGTTACTTTCAATGCACAACATTTTTCTTTCAAATCGTGTCAGATGACTGTCAGTGCTAATTATTATATCATTAACCTCTCCTTTATTAAAAATTGTGCTTTAATGCAAAAAAAGAAAAATAATTGTCTGTGCATACTCTCATGTAGCACAATTATCTTCACTAGCTCAAAAGGCCCTTTGTCCAAAATGAATTGTCAAATCAGAACAAACAATGGAATATCCCCATCATTCCTGGAACACTTGATTAGTTTACAAAACAAGCAAAATTTAAAAGAGTGTAGAAGGTTTGATAGGCTCAAGCATCTCTAATCTTGATGTAAGTTTGGCTACACTAAAAAATCTATTGAAAGTGCTTTCCAAACTAGCTCTCTAGCAGTTGATAGTAATTGCACAAATATAAGTCAAACTATTAGTGATATATTCCAAATGATTAAACATGACAATTTGTGTGATAAAGCAACACAGGAATAAGTAGTTGAATCTCTTTTGTGTAGTCAAATCATTTTTCATTTTGCTTGGAAAGTTGATAATGTTTAAAATTAACACTCAATCATTTTAATAGCACGTAATATCACAGTTGTATAATCATGGAATCCTTCGATAGCTCAGCTGGTAGAGCGGAGGACTGTAGAGGTGATTGGTACAGAAATCATTAGGTCGCTGGTTCAATTCTGGCTCGAAGGATGATGCTTTTGATAAACTTAGATGTCAGTACTGACATTTTACAAACCCAAAACTGTACCAAGTATAAAGCATTCTCCAAGTTATATTTTAAAAATCATTAACGCAGGTCACTGTGGTCAGGATTAACTTCCCATGGAAATCATCTCTGATACAATATTACTTCAGTCATCCTCACAGCCTGAAATGAAGTAGCTCAACCCATAGAGAAACTTTTGTGAAAATATCACATTGCATGAGAGGTAGTCGTGGCCGAGTGGTTAAGGCGATGGACTAGAAATACATTGGGATCTCCCCACGCAGGTTCAAATCCTGCTGACTACGACCACATGGTTGTTTTATTTTTCAGAAAATTTACTAAAAGCTTGAAACCAGTGTTGCTCAGGGTGAGTCAGGAACTGGCACATCAAAATCTTTAGGATGCCTGCTTGTTTTCTCTTTCTCTATCCGTCATTCTCCTCCTCTACTTGAGACTGAGCCCAGGAATCTCAGCAGCAATACTAAGTAGCATTTATTAATTACAAATGCATTTTGAATGTCAAATTTGTAAGAAAGTTTTGTACATTTAGCAAAATATCAAATTCATTTGAAAGAAAATGATGTCCACTCAAAGTAAAAAGAGCTTTGGTTACTTTCAATGCACAACATTTTACTTTCAAATCGTGTCAGATGACTTTCAGTGCTAATTATTATATCATTAACCTCTCCTTTATTAAAAATTGTGCTTTAATGCAAAAAAAGAAAAATAATTGTCTGTGCATACTCTCATGTAGCACAATTATCTTCACTAGCTCAAAAGGGCCGCTCATTGTCCAAAATGAATTGTCAAATCAGAACAAACAATGGAATATCCCCATCATTCCTGGAACACTTGATTAGTTTACAAAACAAGCAAAATTTAAAAGAGTGTAGAAGGTTTGATAGGCTCAAGCTTCTTTAATCTTGATGTAAGTTTGGCTACACTAAAAAATCTATTGAAAGTGCTTTCCAAACTAGCTCTGTAGCCAGTTGATAGTAATTGCACAAATATAAGTCAAACTATTAGTGATATTTTCCAAATGATTAAACATGACAATTTGTGTGATAAAGCAACACAGGAATAAGTAGTTGAATCTCTTTTGTGTAGTCAAATCATTTTTCATTTTGCTTGGAAAGTTGATAATGTTTAAAATTAACACTCAATCATTTTAATAGCACGTAATATCACAGTTGCACGATCATGGAATCCTTCGATAGCTCAGCTGGTAGAGCGGAGCACTGTAGAGGAGATTGGTACAGAAATCCTTAGGTCGCTGGTTCAATTCCGGCTCGAAGGATAATGCCTTTGATAAACTTAGATGTCAGTACTGACATTTTACAAACCCAAAACTGTACCAAGTATAAAGCATTCTCCAAGTTATATTTTAAAAATCATTAACGCAGGTCACTGTGGTCAGTATTAACTTCCCATGGAAATCATCTCTGATACAATATTACTTCAGTCATCCTCACAGCCTGAAATGAAGTAGCTCAACCCATAGAGAAACTTTTGTGAAAACATCACATTGCATGAGAGGTAGTCGTGGCCGAGTGGACTAGAAATCCATTGGGGTCTCCCCGCGCAGGTTCAAATCCTGCCGACTACAACCACGTGGTTGTTTTATTTTTCAGAAAATTTACTAAAAGCTTGAAACCAGTGTTACAAAACAAGCAAAATTTAAAAGAGTGTAGAAGGTTTTATAGGCTCAAGCATCTCTAATCTTGATGTAAGTTTGGCTACACTAAAAAATCTATTGAAGATCCTCCGCTCTCCACTGCCCGGGCGAGAGGGGGGCCCTGTGACTGACGGGACTCTCACCGATTCCACCAACGAGCTCTCCCCCGCTGGCTGGGGTGCAGGTACCAGCGCTGCTGCATCTCAGGATTAGAGCCCGGCGGCGCCATCTTGGTGTCTGGCAGGTTTTATAAACTGGAAGCTGCGGTTCAGTGGGGGGACACTGACCTACTCTTAATGTGCTGCAGGTAGTGGGGGCTGCTGGGAACCCTCTCCCCTTTGCTTTTGGGGTATATTGACTGCCCGGGCTAGGCTCTGTCAGAGGAAACAGTGATCCTTGGAGTGGCCTGCAGCTGCCCCTATCCCACTTCTCACTACTCCCACCCTGTGTTATAGTGGGCTCGGTGACCTATATTTTTATGGCGCATAGTGACGGCAATACTGAGTGGATTCCTTGCCTAAATACGCTCTCCCTGCCTGACCAGGAGAACCGAAACTGTGGGACCCTGATGAATCTCACCCCCTTGTTGCTGTTGTCTCACTTCCTTGTATTATAACAAAACATCTTGCCTATTGGAGTAGGCACTGCCATGTGAACTTATCCCCACCTTCCTGGGAGTGGATGCTTCCTTCATCCACCATGTGAGGCCACCTCGAGGAGTAATGTCTGACACCTTCTGACACATACTTCCGGCATAGCGACCACGGGTTTGTCTTGCTACCCCTACACTCTTATGCTGGACCCGACACGGCTTCGCAGCCAATCCGATATATACGCGTTCCACGACCATGCAACCTGGTTTCTATAGCCGCAGCTGCACCTGTCCCTCTCTTTTAAATGATTGTTGCGTAGTGCTCTTCAGATATCTGTCCCCAACTGCTTGAAACGGGAACGAGGGAGTGGTCTCCGTGGGATTAGTGGCGTCCAGTCATCCTGTGCTTATGTCTCCGTTCCTGTCATAAAGAGGCTGTCGCTTAAATCCTCTCCCTGCTACTCTTCATTGGTTTACCCTCTCCGGATTCAAAAGCCGCCCTTTCATGAGTCGCAGGAAACGTAAGGGAGTAAGAACCCCAGTCCGCCTGTCTGAAGTTCCCCCCCGCTCGGACCTTCGAAGATATCTCAATCTCCAAAAAGACACGGACATGTCAGTCCCGTCGACGCCCACCTCTCCCGCTCACTCTGAGGGGTCTGGGACAAAAGTCGAATCCAGAGCGATCACACCTGCTCTGAGCTCCACTGGACAACAGGATATGCAGAAAGTCCTTAAACTCTTGCAGTCCTTGCCCACCAAGGCAGATTTCACATCCTTGGAGAGTAGGCTTTGGGACGTAGTACACTCAGAAGTGTCCACACTTCGGTCCGAATTTAGTCAGCTAGGCTCTCGCATCGAAACGCTGGAGTCTACTGGAGAGGAATCCAATGCTTTCCATCATGTATTGGTGGACACCATTAAACTTCAAGCAGAGGAGATTCAGAACCTACACGACCATCTTGACGATTTAGACAATAGGGGACGCAGAAACAACCTGCGGGTGAGGAGCATCCCTGAGGACATACCCCAACAAAACATCCCAGATGTCCTAAACAAAATCTTCGGTGCAGTCCTGGAGACCGATCCAAACGACCCCATTGTCTTCGACAGAGCACACAGGGCGCTGCGTCCTAGAGGCCTGCAGTCTGACCGGCCACGAGATATTATCTGTCGCCTACACTACTATAGCCAAAAAGACGAGATAATTAGAAAAATCCAGAACTCTGGCGACTTAGACTTCAATGGCTCGCCCATTCAGGTTTTTCAAGATCTTTCTCGTCACACCCTACAATCTAGATGTCAATTGAAGCCCTTAACGGACATCCTCCGTAAGAATAACATCAAATATAAATGGGGATTTCCCTTCAGCATTACAGCCACTAATGAGGGTCAGACGGCCACGATTCGGACCCCTGAGTATGTCGCTCTCTTCTGCTCCACTCTGTCAATTGATCCAGTGCAGACCCCTGAGTGGCAATCCGTACGCTCGAGGATCCGCCCCCCTCAACCCCCACGGGTCGACCCTCCTTTTCAAACAGTGGGCTCCCCCTCAGCATCGCAAAAGTGGAATCGCTCCTCCCCGCCCTCTGCATCTTCCTCACCGGCTGCGTAGACCTGAGTATCCCTCTATCTGATCTGTGACTTTTGCTTATGACAGGGGAACTTTCAGCCCATGGACAGCTGTGACGCCACGCAGGGACTCTGTGGAGGGGGCCATTACCTATTGGATGGATTTCCGCAGTGAGATTCTATGCAGTCGGAAGACGCAATGCCTCCCAGGCCCTGTTTCTTTCTTTCTCTGATAATTGCCTTTAGCTTGAGAGGCCTGAACATTGTATAACTCGTTTAAGGAGATGACCCCGCATCTCTACCATAGTATATACTGCTTTAAATTAGTTGGGGGCGCGTATTGTTATCATTATGCTGATCAGTTGTATTTGCATTCCTGTGGTCGCTAAAAAAATGTAATATATATATATTTTTTTTATGTGGTTTGTGTCGGAGGGTGGATTCGTTCCTTCCTTGTTACCCCGTTTGCACCGCAATGTTTGGTCCCGGTCCGATTGATGGGACTATTGTCTCCATCGCTCGAACAACCGGGAGCGGTGTCTTGTTTCTTGTTCTCTTGTTTTACACTGTTATGTCTTTTTGTTCTGCTGTTCTTCTGCCCCCTTCTTCTCTTTTCTCTTTTTTCCTTCTGGTTCTCTCCTCCCTTCCTGCGCTGGCTGGATTTGCGTGTGCTCGACCCCTGCCCCATATTGTTGGAATCTTCAGGAGGCTAGATCCTACATTTTTTCCTTTTTTTCCCTTTTTTAAGCCAAGAATATGGCGCTGATAAAGGTGGTTTCTATTAACGCCCGGGGACTCAACATTCCTGAGAGACGGTCAAGGGCCCTGCGAGAACTTAAGGCCGAGAAAGCAGATGTTGCCTTTGTGCAAGAAACCCACTTTAAAGAGGGGGCAGCCCCTTCTCTCAGGAATAGGGACTTCCCTACAGGTTATTTCTCCAATAATACTGAAGGTAAAACCCTAGGGGTAGCAATATTGTTCACCAAACATGTTACCCTTGCCGATGTAGTATGTCATCAACTTATTCCCGGCAGGGCTCTGCTTCTCAATTGCAATGTGGCCAATAGGGCTCTCACCTTTCTTAACATCTATGCCCCAAATAAGGCACAGCCGGCCTTTTTAGAAAGGGTCCTTACCCTAGCCCAGCCCCATGTTAACGGAATTTTGCTCTTCGGTGGGGACTTAAATTGGTCCCTGGAACCTCGTTTTGACTCCTCTAACCCCTCGCCTAGGTACTCTGATAAACTCCATCGTAGGGTCCGGAGAATTCTACATAATTTCCAACTCATTGACGTATGGAGGGTACAACACCCCTCTACTCATGACTTCACTTTCTACTCACACCCGCACAACACTTACACTAGGATTGACTACTTATTTATCACTCATAGGTTTTTACACTTGGTTGAGGTCTCTGCAGTGGGTAACATATCCTGGGCTGATCATGCTCCAGTCTCTTTGGGGGTTTGTTTGTCCCCACCTCGCCTCAATTCTTACACATGGAGATTGAACGAGCTGATCCTTCAGGATCCGTATTGCCAACAGCAGATTAGGGAAGCTATTACTGAATATATTGACGTGAACGACACTGCTGAGATCTATAAAGTGGTGGTCTGGGAGGCCCATAAGTGCGTTATAAGGGGCAAACTCATACAATTAGGTGCTCTAAGGAAAAAACAACACATGGCGGCTCGGGTGGCCTTGATTCAAAAAATTCAAGCCCTAGAACTTCTTCATAAATCCGCTTTGTCAGATGATACCCTTCAGCCTCTATTATTGGCTCGGAAGGAATTAGACTCACTTATGTCTTACAGACTGAAATTGGAGGCGAAGAAATGCCGTAGTCGCTATTTTCTATGGGGGAATAAACCTGGGAAGCTGCTGGCACGGGCACTCCAGGCCCAACGGGCAGCATCTTTCATATCCAAAGTTAAAACACATGCTGGACCAACACAGAGTACCACGACAGAGATAGCAGCAGCCTTCCGAAGTTATTACACCGAGTTATATAACCTCAGAGGTTCTACCGAAGCAGGGCTTGACCTCTCCCGAAAGGCCTCTATTGCAGAGTTCCTACGGGAAATTAATTTTCCCACACTTTCACCGGAGGAAGTTGAATCACTTGAGGCCCCCTACACTCTTTCAGAGCTTGAGGAAGCTATTAAAACTACCCCTAATGGCAGGAGCTGGGCCCCGACGGGATCCCGTTGGTATATTATAAGACATTTGGAGACGTTTTGTTGCCACTGATGCTTAGAGCCTTTAATCAGGTTTCGGACCGGTCCCCCTTCTCTCCCCAGTCTCTGCTTGCACACATCACGGTGATCCCTAAGGAGGGTAAGGACCCTGCCCAATGTTCCAGCTATAGGCCCATTTCCCTGTTAAATGTAGATTTAAAGCTCTTCGCCAAATTAATGGCGAATCGCCTAAAACTCTTCCTTCCGTCCCTAGTGCACTCGGACCAAGTGGGGTTTGTCCCGGGCCGTGAGGCTAGAGATAACACCACGAAGGTCCTAGATTTAATTTCTTACGCCTCAACCTGTAAATCTCCTTCTATTCTTCTCTCCACTGACGCGGAAAAAGCGTTCGATAGAGTTGATTGGGATTTTCTGTTGGGGGTAATGGAACACTTGGGCTTGGGCCGAGTAGGACTACAGAGACTTAGGGCCCTATACTCTGGGCCCGCGGCTCGTGTCCGTATAAATGGGGAGCTGTCGGACCCATTTCAGATACGGAATGGCACTCGTCAGGGTTGTCCTTTGTCACCGCTTATCTTTGTGCTATGCATGGAGGCCCTGGCGAGGGCCATTCGTCAGAACGTGAACATCACGGGGCTGCAGGTGGGAAAGACAGAATATAAGCTTGCCTTGTTTGCGGACGATCTCCTCGCAGTGATATCCAACCCTTTGACCTCAGTACCCAATCTCATTAAAGAATTTAAGCGTTTTGGCACTCTCTCCAATTTCAAAATTAACTTGCAAAAGTCCACGGCATTAAATTTAACTTTGGATCAGACGAGTCTCCAAGTTCTCCAATCCATTTTGCCCTTCGCATGGCACCCAACACAATTAAAATATTTAGGGGTGATCCTCCATAGGGATCTTTCTCAGATTTACCACTCAAATTTTCCCCCACTTTTATCCAAACTCCAATCTGACCTTACCAAATGGGGTGGGAAAAAAATTTCATGGATAGGTAGAATAGGGGTAGTTAAGATGAACATCTTACCCAGAATCCTGTACCTCCTGCAAACATTGCCCATCGCTATCCCTCGATCATGGTTTACCTCCCTACAACGTAAGATTAGAGACTACGTTTGGGCGGGATGTAAGCCACGATTTAAGCATGACATTCTTTTTAGACGAAAACACCAAGGAGGTCTTCAACTTCCCCACTTTTTCTCATACTACCAAGCAGTACTCCTTACGAGAGTAATGGAGTGGAGCCGCAAACTCCATAGGAAACAGTGGGTAGATATCGAATTGGCCTCTCTTCCCTCCCTTAGCTCGGATTCCCCTTGGCTCTCTAAAGTCCCCCGGGTAATGCATCCACTGGCTGGCCCTCTATTTCTGAGCTGGCGTCTTCTACGTACCATTCCCCACGTTTCCGCGCCCCCTTCTCCACTTTTACCATTGTTTGGGAATCCTGAGTTTCCCCCAGGTTGCCACTCCCTGTCGTTTTGTTTATGGCGAGAAAGAGGCATCCTGAGAGTAGATCAGCTGCTGGATGCGTCTGGCGTGATACCCTTCCCCGAATTGCAGACTAAATGGAATCTACCTAACAAAGAAATATGGAGGTATCTCCAAATTAAACATTACCTAATGACTTTTTGCTCTTCTGGGGGGGGGGGTGAACGGGCTATGACTTTGTTCGAACGGCTGTGTCTCTCCCAATCATATCCCAGACACACTCTATCTACGTTTTATAAATGGATAATAGACCACAGATTTTCTTCCCAACCTAAGTATGTCAGGGATTGGGAACTAGATCTCGCGGGTTTAGTTACTACAGATGATTGGGAAGATATCTATAATAATACTTTTTCCCTAACTACCAATGTTTTGGCCCTGGAGACTCACTACAAAGTACTCACAAGGTGGTATAGATGCCCAAATCTCCTTGCGAAAATCTACCCCGGAGTACCCAACACATGTTGGCGATGTAGGACAGCCGTGGGTACCCCCCTACATATATGGTGGGAATGCTCTCTTCTTCAACCATATTGGAACAAAGTGGTGGAGACAACTAACATTATTCTAGGCGAAGATCTACCCTGTTGTTCTAGTTTTTGGCTATTAAATCTTACTCGTACACCCAGACATCGACTTAAGAAATCACTATTACGACATATTTTAAGTGCCTACAAGGCAATTATTCCAGTACACTGGAAATCTACAGTGATTCTTACTATGAAGGAGTGGAACGCCTGCCTAGATCATTATATGGCAATGGAGGACTTCATTGCGTCTCTAGAAGTGAGAAACACATCCTTTAATGCCACTTGGAGCCCTTGGCTCGAATACAAAGAGACAATCCATTATAAATCTTCCCTTTGAGGATAAAACCTCATTTTTTATTACATTTAAGTAGTCCCCTGCTATTGATGTAGCAGGGTTCCATGAGTTGGGAGGAGAGAACCCCCCCCCCTTTTTTTTTGTTGCTCTAAATCTTTTTCCTTGGGATACCCTTTCCCCTCCTCCCCTTTCTTGGGAGTAATTCTACTCCTTTTCTCTGGGCTCTTTTTCTCTTGTTCTTTATCTTTCCTCTCCCTCTTCTATTTTCTTCTTTTTTACATATCTGAGTAGTTGCAACTCTAGATCTGTTTTTGGAGACGCAATATGTTAGTCGAAATGCAGCATTCCCCCTACGGATCCTGTTAATGCTCACATCTCCGGGTTCTTTTTGATGTTGTATCTCGGTTACGACTACCTGTTGTTTACATTTTTGAAATTATCAATAAAAATCAATTTGCAAAAAAAAAAAAAAAATCTATTGAAAGTGCTTTCCAAACTAGCTCTGTAGCCAGTTGATAGTAATTGCACAAATATAAGTCAAACTATTAGTGATATTTTCCAAATGATTAAACATGGCAATTTGTGTGATAAAGCAACACAGGAATAAGTAGTTGAATCTCTTTTGTGTAGTCAAATCATTTTTCATTTTGCTTGGAAAAATGATAATGTTTAAAATTAACACTCAATCATTTTAATAGCACGTAATATCACAGTTGTACGTTCTTGGAATCCTTCGATAGCTCAGCTGGTAGAGCGGAGGACTGTAGAGGAGATTGGTACAGAAATCCTTAGGTCGCTGGTTCAATTCTGGTTCGAAGAATGACGCCTTTGATAAACTTAGATGTCAGTACTGACAATTTACAAACCCAAAACTATACCAAGTATAAAGCATTCCCCAAGTTATATTTTAAAAATCATTAACGCAGGTCACTGTGGTCAGGATTAACTTCCCATGGAAATCATCTCTGATACAATATTACTTCAGTCATCCTCACAGCCTGAAATGAAGTAGCTCAACCCATAGAGAAACTTTTGTGAAAACATCACATTGCATGAGAGGTAGTCGTGGCCGAGTGGTTAAGGCGATAGACTAGAAATCCATTGGGGTCTCCCCGCGCAGGTTCAAATCCTGCCGACTATGACCACATGGTTGTTTTATTTTTCAGAAAATTTACTAAAAGCTTGAAACCAGTGTTGCTCAGGGTGAGTCAGGAACTGGCACATCAAAATCTTCAGGATGCCTG
>NW_026967819.1:80000-87500 GCF_028390025.1 Pseudophryne corroboree | reverse complement strand
CACAGCCTGAAATGAAGTAGCTCAACCCATAGAGAAACTTTTGTGAAAACATCACATTGCATGAGAGGTAGTCGTGGCCGAGTGGACTAGAAATCCATTGGGGTCTCCCCGCGCAGGTTCAAATCCTGCCGACTACAACCACGTGGTTGTTTTATTTTTCAGAAAATTTACTAAAAGCTTGAAACCAGTGTTACAAAACAAGCAAAATTTAAAAGAGTGTAGAAGGTTTGATAGGCTCAAGCATCTCTAATCTTGATGTAAGTTTGGCTACACTAAAAAATCTATTGAAGATCCTCCGCTCTCCACTGCCCGGGCGAGAGGGGGGCCCTGTGACTGACGGGACTCTCACCGATTCCACCAACGAGCTCTCCCCCGCTGGCTGGGGTGCAGGTACCAGCGCTGCTGCATCTCAGGATTAGAGCCCGGCGGCGCCATCTTGGTGTCTGGCAGGTTGTATAAACTGGAAGCTGCGGTTCAGTGGGGGGACACTGACCTACTCTTAATGTGCTGCAGGTAGTGGGGGCTGCTGGGAACCCTCTCCCCTTTGCTTTTGGGGTATATTGACTGCCCGGGCTAGGCTCTGTCAGAGGAAACAGTGATCCTTGGAGTGGCCTGCAGCTGCCCCTATCCCACTTCTCACTACTCCCACCCTGTGTTATAGTGGGCTCGGTGACCTATATTTTTATGGCGCATAGTGACGGCAATACTGAGTGGATTCCTTGCCTAAATACGCTCTCCCTGCCTGACCAGGAGAACCGAAACTGTGGGACCCTGATGAATCTCACCCCCTTGTTGCTGTTGTCTCACTTCCTTGTATTATAACAAAACATCTTGCCTATTGGAGTAGGCACTGCCATGTGAACTTATCCCCACCTTCCTGGGAGTGGATGCTTCCTTCATCCACCATGTGAGGCCACCTCGAGGAGTAATGTCTGACACCTTCTGACACATACTTCCGGCATAGCGACCACGGGTTTGTCTTGCTACCCCTACACTCTTATGCTGGACCCGACACGGCTTCGCAGCCAATCCGATATATACGCGTTCCACGACCATGCAACCTGGTTTCTATAGCCGCAGCTGCACCTGTCCCTCTCTTTTAAATGATTGTTGCGTAGTGCTCTTCAGATATCTGTCCCCAACTGCTTGAAACGGGAACGAGGGAGTGGTCTCCGTGGGATTAGTGGCGTCCAGTCATCCTGTGCTTATGTCTCCGTTCCTGTCATAAAGAGGCTGTCGCTTAAATCCTCTCCCTGCTACTCTTCATTGGTTTACCCTCTCCGGATTCAAAAGCCGCCCTTTCATGAGTCGCAGGAAACGTAAGGGAGTAAGAACCCCAGTCCGCCTGTCTGAAGTTCCCCCCCGCTCGGACCTTCGAAGATATCTCAATCTCCAAAAAGACACGGACATGTCAGTCCCGTCGACGCCCACCTCTCCCGCTCACTCTGAGGGGTCTGGGACAAAAGTCGAATCCAGAGCGATCACACCTGCTCTGAGCTCCACTGGACAACAGGATATGCAGAAAGTCCTTAAACTTTTGCAGTCCTTGCCCACCAAGGCAGATTTCACATCCTTGGAGAGTAGGCTTTGGGACGTAGTACACTCAGAAGTGTCCACACTTCGGTCCGAATTTAGTCAGCTAGGCTCTCGCATCGAAACGCTGGAGTCTACTGGAGAGGAATCCAATGCTTTCCATCATGTATTGGTGGACACCATTAAACTTCAAGCAGAGGAGATTCAGAACCTACACGACCATCTTGACGATTTAGACAATAGGGGACGCAGAAACAACCTGCGGGTGAGGAGCATCCCTGAGGACATACCCCAACAAAACATCCCAGATGTCCTAAACAAAATCTTCGGTGCAGTCCTGGAGACCGATCCAAACGACCCCATTGTCTTCGACAGAGCACACAGGGCGCTGCGTCCTAGAGGCCTGCAGTCTGACCGGCCACGAGATATTATCTGTCGCCTACACTACTATAGCCAAAAAGACGAGATAATTAGAAAAATCCAGAACTCTGGCGACTTAGACTTCAATGGCTCGCCCATTCAGGTTTTTCAAGATCTTTCTCGTCACACCCTACAATCTAGATGTCAATTGAAGCCCTTAACGGACATCCTCCGTAAGAATAACATCAAATATAAATGGGGATTTCCCTTCAGCATTACAGCCACTAATGAGGGTCAGACGGCCACGATTCGGACCCCTGAGTATGTCGCTCTCTTCTGCTCCACTCTGTCAATTGATCCAGTGCAGACCCCTGAGTGGCAATCCGTACGCTCGAGGATCCGCCCCCCTCAACCCCCACGGGTCGACCCTCCTTTTCAAACAGTGGGCTCCCCCTCAGCATCGCAAAAGTGGAATCGCTCCTCCCCGCCCTCTGCATCTTCCTCACCGGCTGCGTAGACCTGAGTATCCCTCTATCTGATCTGTGACTTTTGCTTATGACAGGGGAACTTTCAGCCCATGGACAGCTGTGACGCCACGCAGGGACTCTGTGGAGGGGGCCATTACCTATTGGATGGATTTCCGCAGTGAGATTCTATGCAGTCGGAAGACGCAATGCCTCCCAGGCCCTGTTTCTTTCTTTCTCTGATAATTGCCTTTAGCTTGAGAGGCCTGAACATTGTATAACTCGTTTAAGGAGATGACCCCGCATCTCTACCATAGTATATACTGCTTTAAATTAGTTGGGGGCGCGTATTGTTATCATTATGCTGATCAGTTGTATTTGCATTCCTGTGGTCGCTAAAAAAATGTAATATATATATATTTTTTTTATGTGGTTTGTGTCGGAGGGTGGATTCGTTCCTTCCTTGTTACCCCGTTTGCACCGCAATGTTTGGTCCCGGTCCGATTGATGGGACTATTGTCTCCATCGCTCGAACAACCGGGAGCGGTGTCTTGTTTCTTGTTCTCTTGTTTTACACTGTTATGTCTTTTTGTTCTGCTGTTCTTCTGCCCCCTTCTTCTCTTTTCTCTTTTTTCCTTCTGGTTCTCTCCTCCCTTCCTGCGCTGGCTGGATTTGCGTGTGCTCGACCCCTGCCCCATATTGTTGGAATCTTCAGGAGGCTAGATCCTACATTTTTTCCTTTTTTTCCCTTTTTTAAGCCAAGAATATGGCGCTGATAAAGGTGGTTTCTATTAACGCCCGGGGACTCAACATTCCTGAGAGACGGTCAAGGGCCCTGCGAGAACTTAAGGCCGAGAAAGCAGATGTTGCCTTTGTGCAAGAAACCCACTTTAAAGAGGGGGCAGCCCCTTCTCTCAGGAATAGGGACTTCCCTACAGGTTATTTCTCCAATAATACTGAAGGTAAAACCCTAGGGGTAGCAATATTGTTCACCAAACATGTTACCCTTGCCGATGTAGTATGTCATCAACTTATTCCCGGCAGGGCTCTGCTTCTCAATTGCAATGTGGCCAATAGGGCTCTCACCTTTCTTAACATCTATGCCCCAAATAAGGCACAGCCGGCCTTTTTAGAAAGGGTCCTTACCCTAGCCCAGCCCCATGTTAACGGAATTTTGCTCTTCGGTGGGGACTTAAATTGGTCCCTGGAACCTCGTTTTGACTCCTCTAACCCCTCGCCTAGGTACTCTGATAAACTCCATCGTAGGGTCCGGAGAATTCTACATAATTTCCAACTCATTGACGTATGGAGGGTACAACACCCCTCTACTCATGACTTCACTTTCTACTCACACCCGCACAACACTTACACTAGGATTGACTACTTATTTATCACTCATAGGTTTTTACACTTGGTTGAGGTCTCTGCAGTGGGTAACATATCCTGGGCTGATCATGCTCCAGTCTCTTTGGGGGTTTGTTTGTCCCCACCTCGCCTCAATTCTTACACATGGAGATTGAACGAGCTGATCCTTCAGGATCCGTATTGCCAACAGCAGATTAGGGAAGCTATTACTGAATATATTGACGTGAACGACACTGCTGAGATCTATAAAGTGGTGGTCTGGGAGGCCCATAAGTGCGTTATAAGGGGCAAACTCATACAATTAGGTGCTCTAAGGAAAAAACAACACATGGCGGCTCGGGTGGCCTTGATTCAAAAAATTCAAGCCCTAGAACTTCTTCATAAATCCGCTTTGTCAGATGATACCCTTCAGCCTCTATTATTGGCTCGGAAGGAATTAGACTCACTTATGTCTTACAGACTGAAATTGGAGGCGAAGAAATGCCGTAGTCGCTATTTTCTATGGGGGAATAAACCTGGGAAGCTGCTGGCATGGGCACTCCAGGCCCAACGGGCAGCATCTTTCATATCCAAAGTTAAAACACATGCTGGACCAACACAGAGTACCACGACAGAGATAGCAGCAGCCTTCCGAAGTTATTACACCGAGTTATATAACCTCAGAGGTTCTACCGAAGCAGGGCTTGACCTCTCCCGAAAGGCCTCTATTGCAGAGTTCCTACGGGAAATTAATTTTCCCACACTTTCACCGGAGGAAGTTGAATCACTTGAGGCCCCCTACACTCTTTCAGAGCTTGAGGAAGCTATTAAAACTACCCCTAATGGCAGGAGCTGGGCCCCGACGGGATCCCGTTGGTATATTATAAGACATTTGGAGACGTTTTGTTGCCACTGATGCTTAGAGCCTTTAATCAGGTTTCGGACCGGTCCCCCTTCTCTCCCCAGTCTCTGCTTGCACACATCACGGTGATCCCTAAGGAGGGTAAGGACCCTGCCCAATGTTCCAGCTATAGGCCCATTTCCCTGTTAAATGTAGATTTAAAGCTCTTCGCCAAATTAATGGCGAATCGCCTAAAACTCTTCCTTCCGTCCCTAGTGCACTCGGACCAAGTGGGGTTTGTCCCGGGCCGTGAGGCTAGAGATAACACCACGAAGGTCCTAGATTTAATTTCTTACGCCTCAACCTGTAAATCTCCTTCTATTCTTCTCTCCACTGACGCGGAAAAAGCGTTCGATAGAGTTGATTGGGATTTTCTGTTGGGGGTAATGGAACACTTGGGCTTGGGCCGAGTAGGACTACAGAGACTTAGGGCCCTATACTCTGGGCCCGCGGCTCGTGTCCGTATAAATGGGGAGCTGTCGGACCCATTTCAGATACGGAATGGCACTCGTCAGGGTTGTCCTTTGTCACCGCTTATCTTTGTGCTATGCATGGAGGCCCTGGCGAGGGCCATTCGTCAGAACGTGAACATCACGGGGCTGCAGGTGGGAAAGACAGAATATAAGCTTGCCTTGTTTGCGGACGATCTCCTCGCAGTGATATCCAACCCTTTGACCTCAGTACCCAATCTCATTAAAGAATTTAAGCGTTTTGGCACTCTCTCCAATTTCAAAATTAACTTGCAAAAGTCCACGGCATTAAATTTAACTTTGGATCAGACGAGTCTCCAAGTTCTCCAATCCATTTCGCCCTTCGCATGGCACCCAACACAATTAAAATATTTAGGGGTGATCCTCCATAGGGATCTTTCTCAGATTTACCACTCAAATTTTCCCCCACTTTTATCCAAACTCCAATCTGACCTTACCAAATGGGGTGGGAAAAAAATTTCATGGATAGGTAGAATAGGGGTAGTTAAGATGAACATCTTACCCAGAATCCTGTACCTCCTGCAAACATTGCCCATCGCTATCCCTCGATCATGGTTTACCTCCCTACAACGTAAGATTAGAGACTACGTTTGGGCGGGACGTAAGCCACGATTTAAGCATGACATTCTTTTTAGACGAAAACACCAAGGAGGTCTTCAACTTCCCCACTTTTTCTCATACTACCAAGCAGTACTCCTTACGAGAGTAATGGAGTGGAGCCGCAAACTCCATAGGAAACAGTGGGTAGATATCGAATTGGCCTCTCTTCCCTCCCTTAGCTCGGATTCCCCTTGGCTCTCTAAAGTCCCCCGGGTAATGCATCCACTGGCTGGCCCTCTATTTCTGAGCTGGCGTCTTCTACGTACCATTCCCCACGTTTCCGCGCCCCCTTCTCCACTTTTACCATTGTTTGGGAATCCTGAGTTTCCCCCAGGTTGCCACTCCCTGTCGTTTTGTTTATGGCGAGAAAGAGGCATCCTGAGAGTAGATCAGCTGCTGGATGCGTCTGGCGTGATACCCTTCCCCGAATTGCAGACTAAATGGAATCTACCTAACAAAGAAATATGGAGGTATCTCCAAATTAAACATTACCTAATGACTTTTTGCTCTTCTGGGGGGGGGGTGAACGGGCTATGACTTTGTTCGAACGGCTGTGTCTCTCCCAATCATATCCCAGACACACTCTATCTACGTTTTATAAATGGATAATAGACCACAGATTTTCTTCCCAACCTAAGTATGTCAGGGATTGGGAACTAGATCTCGCGGGTTTAGTTACTACAGATGATTGGGAAGATATCTATAATAATACTTTTTCCCTAACTACCAATGTTTTGGCCCTGGAGACTCACTACAAAGTACTCACAAGGTGGTATAGATGCCCAAATCTCCTTGCGAAAATCTACCCCGGAGTACCCAACACATGTTGGCGATGTAGGACAGCCGTGGGTACCCCCCTACATATATGGTGGGAATGCTCTCTTCTTCAACCATATTGGAACAAAGTGGTGGAGACAACTAACATTATTCTAGGCGAAGATCTACCCTGTTGTTCTAGTTTTTGGCTATTAAATCTTACTCGTACACCCAGACATCGACTTAAGAAATCACTATTACGACATATTTTAAGTGCCTACAAGGCAATTATTCCAGTACACTGGAAATCTACAGTGATTCTTACTATGAAGGAGTGGAACGCCTGCCTAGATCATTATATGGCAATGGAGGACTTCATTGCGTCTCTAGAAGTGAGAAACACATCCTTTAATGCCACTTGGAGCCCTTGGCTCGAATACAAAGAGACAATCCATTATAAATCTTCCCTTTGAGGATAAAACCTCATTTTTTATTACATTTAAGTAGTCCCCTGCTATTGATGTAGCAGGGTTCCATGAGTTGGGAGGAGAGAACCCCCCCCCCCTTTTTTTTTGTTGCTCTAAATCTTTTTCCTTGGGATACCCTTTCCCCTCCTCCCCTTTCTTGGGAGTAATTCTACTCCTTTTCTCTGGGCTCTTTTTCTCTTGTTCTTTATCTTTCCTCTCCCTCTTCTATTTTCTTCTTTTTTACATATCTGAGTAGTTGCAACTCTAGATCTGTTTTTGGAGACGCAATATGTTAGTCGAAATGCAGCATTCCCCCTACGGATCCTGTTAATGCTCACATCTCCGGGTTCTTTTTGATGTTGTATCTCGGTTACGACTACCTGTTGTTTACATTTTTGAAATTATCAATAAAAATCAATTTGCAAAAAAAAAAAAAAAAATCTATTGAAAGTGCTTTCCAAACTAGCTCTGTAGCCAGTTGATAGTAATTGCACAAATATAAGTCAAACTATTAGTGATATTTTCCAAATGATTAAACATGGCAATTTGTGTGATAAAGCAACACAGGAATAAGTAGTTGAATC
>NW_026967819.1:35000-60000 GCF_028390025.1 Pseudophryne corroboree | reverse complement strand
ACATCAAAATCTTTAGGATGCCTGCCTGTTCTCTCTTTCTCTATCCGTCATTCTCTTCCTCTACTTGAGACTGAGCCCAGGAATCTCAGCAGCCATACTAAGTAGCATTTATTAATTACAATTGCATTTTGAATGTAAAATTTGTAAGAAAGTTTTGTACATTTAGCAAAATATCAAATTCATTTGAAAGAAAATGATGTCCACTCAAAGTAAAAAGAGCTTTGGTTACTTTCAATGCACAACATTTTACTTTCAAATCGTGTCAGATGACTTTCAGTGCTAATTATTATATCAGTAACCTCTCCTTTATTAAAAATTGTGCTTTAATGCAAAAAAAGAAAAATAATTGTCTGTGCATACTCTCATGTAGCACAATTATCTTCACTAGCTCAAAAGGGCCGCTCATTGTCCAAAATGAATTGTCAAATCAGAACAAACAATGGAATATCCCCATCATTCCTGGAACACTTGATTAGTTTACAAAACAAGCAAAATTTAAAAGAGTGTAGAAGGTTTGATAGGCTCAAGCATCTCTAATCTTGATGTAAGTTTGGCTACACTAAAAAATCTATTGAAAGTGCTTTCCAAACTAGCTCTCTAGCCAGTTGATAGTAATTGCACAAATATAAGTCAAACTATTAGTGATATTTTCCAAATGATTAAACATGACAATTTGTGTGATAAAGCAACACAGGAATAAGTAGTTGAATCTCTTTTGTGTAGTCAAATCATTTTTCATTTTGCTTGGAAAGTTGATAATGTTTAAAATTAACACTCAATCATTTTAATAGCACGTAATATCACAGTTGTACGATCATGGAATCCTTCGATAGCTCAGCTGGTAGAGCGGAGGACTGTAGAGGTGATTGGTACAGAAATCATTAGGTCGCTGGTTCAATTCTGGCTCGAAGGATGATGCTTTTGATAAACTTAGATGTCAGTACTGACATTTTACAAACCCAAAACTGTACCAAGTATAAAGCATTCTCCAAGTTATATTTTAAAAATCATTAACGCAGGTCACTGTGGTCAGGATTAACTTCCCATGGAAATCATCTCTGATACAATATTACTTCAGTCATCCTCACAGCCTGAAATGAAGTAGCTCAACCCATAGAGAAACTTTTGTGAAAATATCACATTGCATGAGAGGTAGTCGTGGCCGAGTGGTTAAGGCGATGGACTAGAAATACATTGGGATCTCCCCACGCAGGTTCAAATCCTGCCGACTACGACCACATGGTTGTTTTATTTTTCAGAAAATTTACTAAAAGCTTGAAACCAGTGTTGCTCAGGGTGAGTCAGGAACTGGCACATCAAAATCTTTAGGATGCCTGCCTGTTTTCTCTTTCTCTATCCGTCATTCTCCTCCTCTACTTGAGACTGAGCCCAGGATTCTCAGCAGCAATACTAAGTAGCATTTATTAATTACAAATGCATTTTGAATGTCAAATTTGTAAGAAAGTTTTGTACATTTAGCAAAATATCAAATTCATTTGAAAGAAAATGATGTCCACTCAAAGTAAAAAGAGCTTTGGTTACTTTCAATGCACAACATTTTACTTTCAAATCGTGTCAGATGACTTTCAGTGCTAATTATTATATCATTAACCTCTCCTTTATTAAAAATTGTGCTTTAATGCAAAAAAAGAAAAATAATTGTCTGTGCATACTCTCATGTAGCACAATTATCTTCACTAGCTCAAAAGGGCCGCTCATTGTCCAAAATTAATTGTCAAATCAGAACAAACAATGGAATATCCCCATCATTCCTGGAACACTTGATTAGTTTACAAAACAAGCAAAATTTAAAAGAGTGTAGAAGGTTTGATAGGCTTAAGCTTCTTTAATCTTGATGTAAGTTTGGCTACACTAAAAAATCTATTGAAAGTGCTTTCCAAACTAGCTCTGTAGCCAGTTGATAGTAATTGCACAAATATAAGTCAAACTATTAGTGATATTTTCCAAATGATTAAACATGACAATTTGTGTGATAAAGCAACACAGGAATAAGTAGTTGAATCTCTTTTGTGTAGTCAAATCATTTTTCATTTTGCTTGGAAAGTTGATAATGTTTAAAATTAACACTCAATCATTTTAATAGCACGTAATATCACAGTTGCACGATCATGGAATCCTTCGATAGCTCAGCTGGTAGAGCGGAGCACTGTAGAGGAGATTGGTACAGAAATCCTTAGGTCGCTGGTTCAATTCCGGCTCGAAGGATGATGCTTTTGATAAACTTAGATGTCAGTACTGACATTTTACAAACCCAAAACTATACAAAGTATAAAGCATTCTCCAAGTTATATTTTAAAAATCATTAACGCAGGTCACTGTGGTCAGTATTAACTTCCCATGGAAATCATCTCTGATACAATATTACTTCAGTCATCCTCACAGCCTGAAATGAAGTAGCTCAACCCATAGAGAAACTTTTGTGAAAACATCACATTGCATGAGAGGTAGTCATGGCCGAGTGGTTAAGGCGATGGACTAGAAATCAATTGGGGTCTCCCCGCGCAGGTTCAAATCCTGCCGACTACGACCACATGGTTGTTTTATTTTTCAGAAAATTTACTAAAAGCTTGAAACCAGTGTTGCTCAGGGTGAGTCAGGAACTGGCACATCAAAATCTTTAGGATGCCTGCCTGTTCTCTCTTTCTCTATCCGTCATTCTCCTCCTCTACTTGAGACTGAGCCCAGGAATCTCAGCAGCCATACTAAGTAGCATTTATTAATTACAAATGCATTTTGAATGTCAAATTTGTAAGAAAGTTTTGTACATTTAGCAAAATATCAAATTCATTTGAAAGAAAAAGATGTCCACTCAAAGTAAAAAGAGCTTTGGTTACTTTCAATGCACAACATTTTACTTTCAAATCATGTCAGATGACTTTTAGTGCTAATTATTATATCATTAACCTCTCCTTTATTAAAAATTGTGCTTTAATGCAAAAAAAGAAAAATAATTGTCTGTGCATACTCTCATGTAGCACAATTATCTTCACTAGCTCAAAAGGGCCGCTCATTGTCCAAAATGAATTGTCAAATCAGAACAAACAATGGAATATCCCCATCATTCCTGGAACACTTGATTAGTTTACAAAACAAGCAAAATTTAAAAGAGTGTAGAAGGTTTGATAGGCTCAAGCATCTCTAATCTTGATGTAAGTTTGGCTACACTAAAAAATCTATTGAAGATCCTCCGCTCTCCACTGCCCGGGCGAGAGGGGGGCCCTGTGACTGACGGGACACTCACCGATTCCACCAACGAGCTCTCCCCCGCTGGCTGGGGTGCAGGTACCAGCGCTGCTGCATCTCAGGATTAGAGCCCGGCGGCGCCATCATGGTGTCTGGCAGGTTTTATAAACTGGAAGCTGCGGTTCAGTGGGGGGACACTGACCTACTCTTAATGTGCTGCAGGTAGTGGGGGCTGCTGGGAACCCTCTCCCCTTTGCTTTTGGGGTATATTGACTGCCCGGGCTAGGCTCTGTCAGAGGAAACAGTGATCCTTGGAGTGGCCTGCAGCTGCCCCTATCCCACTTCTCACTACTCCCACCCTGTGTTATAGTGGGCTCGGTGACCTATATTTTTATGGCGCATAGTGACGGCAATACTGAGTGGATTCCTTGCCTAAATACGCTCTCCCTGCCTGACCAGGAGAACCGAAACTGTGGGACCCTGATGAATCTCACCCCCTTGTTGCTGTTGTCTCACTTCCTTGTATTATAACAAAACATCTTGCCTATTGGAGTAGGCACTGCCATGTGAACTTATCCCCACCTTCCTGGGAGTGGATGCTTCCTTCATCCACCATGTGAGGCCACCTCGAGGAGTAATGGCTGACACCTTCTGACACATACTTCCGGCATAGCGACCACGGGTTTGTCTTGCTACCCCTACACTCTTATGCTGGACCCGACACGGCTTCGCGGCCAATCCGATATGTACGCGTTCCACGACCATGCAACCTGGTTTCTATAGCCGCAGCTGCACCTGTCCCTCTCTTTTAAATGATTGTTGCGTAGTGCTCTTCAGATATCTGTCCCCAACTGCGTGAAACGGGAACGAGGGAGTGGTCTCCGTGGGATTAGTGGCGTCCAGTCATCCTGTGCTTATGTCTCCGTTCCTGTCATAAAGAGGCTGTCGCTTAAATCCTCTCCCTGCTACTCTTCATTGGTTTACCCTCTCCGGATTTAAAAGCCGCCCTTTCATGAGTCGCAGGAAACGTAAGGGAGTAAGAACCCCAGTCTGCCTGTCTGAAGTTCCCCCCCGCTCGGACCTTCGAAGATATCTCAATCTCCAAAAAGACACGGACATGTCAGTCCCGTCGACGCCCACCTCTCCCGCTCACTCTGAGGGGTCTGGGACACAAGTCGAATCCAGAGCGATCACACCTGCTCTGAGCTCCACTGGACAACAGGATATGCAGAAAGTCCTTAAACTCTTGCAGTCCTTGCCCACCAAGGCAGATTTCACATCCTTGGAGAGTAGGCTTTGGGACGTAGTACACTCAGATGTGTCCACACTTCGGTCCGAATTGAGTCAGCTAGGCTCTCGCATCGAAACGCTGGAGTCTACTGGAGAGGAATCCAATGCTTTCCATCATGTATTGGTGGACACCATTAAACTTCAAGCAGAGGAGATTCAGAACCTACACGACCATCTTGACGATTTAGACAATAGGGGACGCAGAAACAACCTGCGGGTGAGGGGCATCCCTGAGGACATACCCCAACAAAACATCCCAGATGTCCTAAACAAAATCTTCGGTGCAGTCCTGGAGACCGATCCAAACGACCCCATTGTCTTCGACAGAGCACACAGGGCGCTGCGTCCTAGAGGCCTGCAGTCTGACCGGCCACGAGATATTATCTGTCGCCTACACTACTATAGCCAAAAAGACGAGATAATTAGAAAAATCCAGAACTCTGGCGACTTAGACTTCAATGGCTCGCCCATTCAGGTTTTTCAAGATCTTTCTCGTCACACCCTACAATCTAGATGTCAATTGAAGCCCTTAACGGACATCCTCCGTAAGAATAACATCAAATATAGATGGGGATTTCCCTTCAGCATTACAGCCACTAATGAGGGTCGGACGGCCACGATTCGGACCCCTGAGGATGTCGCTCTCTTCTGCTCCACTCTGTCAATTGATCCAGTGCAGACCCCTGAGTGGCAATCCGTACGCTCGAGGATCCGCCCCCCTCAACCCCCACGGGTCGACCCTCCTTTTCAAACAGTGGGCTCCCCCTCAGCATCGCAAAAGCGGAATCGCTCCTCCCCGCCCTCTGCATCTTCCTCAACGGCTGCGAAGACCTGAGTATCCCTCTATCTGATCTGTGACTTTTGCTTATGACAGGGGAACTTTCAGCCCATGGACAGCTGTGACGCCACGCAGGGACTCTGTGGAGGGGGCCATTACCTATTGGATGGATTTCCGCAGTGAGATTCTATGCAGTCGGAAGACGCAATGCCTCCCAGGCCCTGTTTCTTTCTTTCTCTGATAATTGCCTTTAGCTTGAGAGGCCTGAACATTGTATAACTCGTTTAAGGAGATGACCCCGCATCTCTACCATACTACATACTGCTTTAAATTAGTTGGGGGCGCGTATTGTTATCATTATGCTGATCAGTTGTGTTTGCATTCCTGTGGTCGCTAAAAAAATGTAATATATAATTTTTTATTTTTTTTTATGTGGTTTGTGTCGGAGGGTGGATTCGTTCCTTCCTTGTTACCCCGTTTGCACCGCAATGTTTGGTCCCGGTCCGATTGATGGGACTATTGTCTCCATCGCTTGAACAACCGGGAGCGGTGTCTTGTTTCTTGTTCTCTTGTTTTACACTGTTATGTCTTTTTGTTCTGCTGTTCTTCTGCCCCCTTCTTCTCTTTTCTCTTTTTTCCTTCTGGTTCTCTCCTCCCTTCCTGCGCTGGCTGGATTTGCGTGTGCTCGACCCCTGCCCCATATTGTTGGAATCTTCAGGAGGCTAGATCCTACATTTTTTCCTTTTTTTTCCTTTTTTAAGCCAAGAATATGGCGCTGATAAAGGTGGTTTCTATTAACGCCCGGGGACTCAACATTCCTGAGAGACGGTCAAGGGCCCTGCGAGAACTTAAGGCCGAGAAAGCAGATGTTGCCTTTGTGCAAGAAACCCACTTTAAAGAGGGGGCAGCCCCTTCTCTCAGGAATAGGGACTTCCCTACAGGTTATTTCTCCAATAATACTGAAGGTAAAACCCTAGGGGTAGCAATATTGTTCGCCAAACATGTTACCCTTGCCGATGTAGTATGTCATCAACTTATTCCCGGCAGGGCTCTGCTTCTCAATTGCAATGTGGCCAATAGGGCTCTCACCTTTCTTAACATCTATGCCCCAAATAAGGCACAGCCGGCCTTTTTAGAAAGGGTCCTTACCCTAGCCCAGCCCCATGTTAACGGAATTTTGCTCTTCGGTGGGGACTTAAATTGGTCCCTGGAACCTCGTTTTGACTCCTCTAACCCCTCGCCTAGGTACTTTGATAAACTCCATCGTAGGGTCCGGAGAATTCTACATAATTTCCAACTCATTGACGTATGGAGGGTACAACACCCCTCTACTCATGACTTCACTTTCTACTCACACCCGCACAACACTTACACTAGGATTGACTACTTATTTATCACTCATAGGTTTTTACACTTGGTTGAGGTCTCTGCAGTGGGTAACATATCCTGGGCTGATCATGCTCCAGTCTCTTTGGGGGTTCGTTTGTCCCCACCTCGCCTCAATTCTTACACATGGAGATTGAACGAGCTGATCCTTCAGGATCCGTATTGCCAACAGCAGATTAGGGAAGCTATTACTGAATATATTGACGTGAACGACACTGCTGAGATCTCTAAAGTGGTGGTCTGGGAGGCCCATAAGTGCGTTATAAGGGGCAAACTCATACAATTAGGTGCTCTAAGGAAAAAACAACACATGGCGGCTCGGGTGGCCTTGATTCAAAAAATTCAAGCCCTAGAACTTCTTCATAAATCCGTTTTGTCAGATGGGTTGAGCTACTTCATTTCAGGCTGTGAGGATGACTGAAGTAATATTGTATCAGAGATGATTTCCATGGGAAGTTATTCCTGACCACAGTGACCTGCGTTAATGATTTTTATAATATAACTTGGAGAATGCTTTATACTTGGTATAGTTTTGGGTTTGTAAAATGTCAGTACTGACATCTAAGTTTATCAAAATCTTCATCCTTCAAGCCAGAATTGAACCAGCGACCTAAGGATTTCTGTACCAATCTCCTCTACAGTCCTCCGCTCTACCAGCTGAGCTATCGAAGGATGCCATGATCGTACAATTGTGATATTACGTGCTATTAAAATCATTGAGTGTTAATTTTAAACATTATCAACTTTCCAAGCAAAATGAAAAATGATTTGACTACACAAAAGAGATTCAACTACTTATTCCTGTGTTGCTTTATCACACAAATTGTCATGTTTAATCATTTGGAAAATATCACTAATAGTTTGACTTATATTTGTGCAATTACTATCAACTGGCTACAGAGCTAGTTTGGAAAGCACTTTCAATAGATTTTTTAGTGTAGCCAAACTTACATCAAGATTAGAGATGCTTGAGCCTATCAAACATTCTACACTCTTTTAAATTTTGCTTGTTTTGTAAACTAATCAAGTGTTCCAGGAATGATGGGGATATTTCATTGTTTGTTCTGATTTGACAATTCATTTTGGACAATGAGCGGCCCTTTTGAGCTAGTGAAGATAATTGTGCTACATGAGAGTATGCACAGACAATTATTTTTCTTTTTTTGCATTAAAGCACAATTTTTAATAAAGGAGAGGTTAATGATATAATAATTAGCACTGAAAGTCATCTGACACAATTTGAAAGTAAAATGTTGTGCATTGAAAGTAACCAAAGCTCTTTTTACTTTGAGTGGACATCATTTTCTTTCAAATGAATTTGATATTTTGCTAAATGTACAAAACTTTCTTACAAATTTGACATTCAAAATGCATTTGTAATTAATAAATGCGACTTAGTATGGCTGCTGAGATTCCTGGGCTCAGTCTCAAGTAGAGGAGGAGAATGACGGATAGAGAAAGAGAGAACAGGCAGGCATCCTAAAGATTTTGATGTGCCAGTTCCTGACTCACCCTGAGCAACACTGGTTTCAAGCTTTTAGTAAATTTTCTGAAAAATAAAACAACCATGTGGTCGTAAGTTGGCAGGATTTGAATCTGCGTGTTGCTCAGGGTGAGTCAGGAACTGGCACATCAAAATCTTTAGGATGCCTGCCTGTTCTCTCTTTCTCTATCCGTCATTCTCCTCCTCTACTTGAGACTGAGCCCAGGAATCTCAGCAGCCATACTAAGTAGCATTTATTAATTACAAATGCATTTTGAATGTCAAATTTGTATAAAAGTTTTGTACATTTAGCAAAATATCAAATTCATTTAAAAAAAATGATGTCCACTCAAAGTAAAAAGAGCTTTGGTTACTTTAAATGCACAACATTTTACTTTCAAATCGTGTCAGATGACTTTCAGTGCTAATTATTATATCATTTACCTCTCCTTTATTAAAAATTGTGCTTTAATGCAAAAAAAGAAAAATAATTGTCTGTGCATACTCTCATGTAGCACAATTATATTCACTAGCTCAAAAGGGCCGCTCATTGTCCAAAATGAATTGTCAAATCAGAACAAACAATGAAATATCCCCATCATTCCTGGAACACTTGATTAGTTTACAAAACAAGCAAAATTTAAAAGAGTGTAGAAGGTTTGATAGGCTCAAGCATCTCTAATCTTGATGTAAGTTTGGCTACACTAAAAAATCTATTGAAAGTGCTTTCCAAACTAGCTCTGTAGCCAGTTGATAGTAATTGCACAAATATAAGTCAAACTATTAGTGATATTTTCTAAATGATTAAACATGACAATTTGTGTGATAAAGCAACACAGGAATAAGTAGTTGAATCTCTTTTGTGTAGTCAAATCATTTTTCATTTTGCTTGGAAAGTTGATAATGTTTAAAATTAACACTCAATCATTTTAATAGCACGTAATATCACAGTCATACGATCATGGCATCCTTCGATAGCTCAGCTGGTAGAGCGGAGGACTGTAGAGGAGATTGGTACAGTAATCCTTAGGTCGCTGGTTCAATTCCGGCTCGAAGGATGAAGATTTTGATAAACTTAGATGTCAGTACTGACATTTTACAAACCCAAAACTATACCAAGTATAAAGCATTCTCCAAGTTATATTTTAAAAATCATTAACGCAGGTCACTGTGGTCAGGATTAACTTCCCATGGAAATCATCTCTGATACAATATTACTTCAGTCATCCTCACAGCCTGAAATGAAGTAGCTCAACCCATAGAGAAACTTTTGTGAAAACATCACATTGCATGAGAGGTAGTCGTGGCCGAGTGGTTAAGGCGATGAATTAGAAATCCGTTGGGGTCTCCCTGCGCAGGTTCAAATCCTGCCGACTACGACCACATGTTTGTTTTATTTTTCAGAAAATTTACTAAAAGCTTGAAACCAGTGTTGCTCAGGGTGAGTCAGGAACTGGCACATCAAAATCTTTAGGATGCCTGCCTGTTCTCTCTTTCTCTATCCATCATTCTCCTCCTCTACTTGAGACTGAGCCCAGGAATCTCAGCAGCCATACTAAGTAGCATTTATTAATTACAAATGCATTTTGAATGTCAAATTTGTAAGAAAGTTTTGTACATTTAGCAAAATATCAAATTCATTTGAAAGAAAATGATGTCCACTCAAAGTAAAAAGAGCTTTGGTTACTTTCAATGCACAACATTTTACTTTCAAATCATGTCAGATGACTTTCAGTGCTAATTATTATATCATTAACCTCTCCTTTATTAAAAATTGTGCTTTAATGCAAAAAAAGAAAAATAATTGTCTGTGCATACTCTCATGTAGCACAATTATCTTCACTAGCTCAAAAGGGCCGCTCATTGTCCAAAATGAATTGTCAAATCAGAACAAACAATGGAATATCTCCATCATTCCTGGAACACTTGATTAGTTTACAAAACAAGCAAAATTTAAAAGAATGTAGAAGGTTTGATAGGCTCAAGCATCTCTAATCTTGATGTAAGTTTGGCTACACTAAAAAATCTATTGAAAGTGCTTTCCAAACTAGCTCTCTAGCCAGTTGATAGTAATTGCACAAATATAAGTCAAACTATTAGTGATATTTTCCAAATGATTAAACATGACAATTTGTGTGATAAAGCAACACAGGAATAAGTAGTTGAATCTCTTTTGTGTAGTCAAATCATTTTTCATTTTGCTTGGAAAGTTGATAATGTTTAAAATTAACACTCAATCATTTTAATAGCACGTTATATCACAGTTGTAAGATCATGGGATCCTTCGATAGCTCAGCTGGTAGAGCGGAGGACTGTAGAGGAGATTGGTACAGAAATCCTTAGGTCGCTGGTTCAATTCCGGCTCGAAGGATGAAGCTTTTGATAAACTTAGATGTCAGTACTGACATTTTACAAACCCAAAACTATACCAAGTATAAAGCATTCTCCAAGTTATATTATAAAAATCATTAACGCAGGTCACTGTGGTCAGGATTAACTTCCCATGGAAATCATCTCTGATACAATATTACTTCAGTCATCCTCACAGCCTGAAATGAAGTAGCTCAACCCATAGAGAAACTTTTGTGAAAACATCACATTGCATAGAAACATAGAAACATAGAATTTGTCGGCAGATAAGAACCACTTGGCCCATCTAGTCTGCCCCTTATTTTTTTTATTTTTTATTTTTTATTTTATATTATTTTTTATCACTAACCTAATTTGATCCTTATTTCTTTGTAAGGATATCCTTTTGTCTATCCCATGCATGTTTAAATTGCTCTACTGTCTTAGCCTCTACCACCTCTGATGGGAGGCTATTCCACTTGTCCACTACCCTTTCTGTGAAATAATTTTTCCGCAAATTTCCCCTGAACCTCCCCCCCTCCAGTCTCAGTGCATGTCCTCGTGTCCTATTGCTTCTCTTCATTTGGAGAATGTTTCCCTCCTGGACTTTGTTAAAACCCTTCATATATTTGAAAGTTTCTATCATGTCCCCCCTTTCCCTTCTCTGCTCCAAACTATACATATTGAGATTTCTTAGTCTTTCTGGGTATGTTTTGTGATGTAGGCCATGCACCATTTTAGTTGCCCTCCTTTGTACAGTTTCTAATGTATTAATATCCCTTTGAAGATATGGCCTCCAGAACTGAATACAGTATTCTAGATGAGGCCGTACTAATGACCTATACAGTGGCATTATTACTTCTTTCTTTCTGCTGCTGATTCCTCTCCCAATGCAGCCAAGCATCTGACTAGCCTTCCTCATTGCCTTGTTACATTGCTTACCTGCTTTTAAGTCATCTGAAATAGTGACTCCTAGATCCCTTTCCTCCTCAGTAGTTTCCAGTATAGTGCCATTAATACTGTATTTAGCTTTAGGATTTTTGAGACCCAAGTGCATGATTTTGCATTTTTTGGCATTAAACTGTAATTGCCAGACTTTTGACCATTCCTCTAGTCTACCTAGATCCTCAATCATTTGTTTTACCCCACCTGGTGTGTCTACCCTGTTGCATACCTTTGTGTCATCTGCAAAAAGGCATACTTTCCCTTTAATGCCATTTGCAATGTCACCAATAAAGATATTAAAAAGCACTGGTCCAAGTACAGATCCCTGGGGTACTCCACTGGTAACATTTCCCTCCTGTGAATGCACTCCATTTACCACAACTCTCTGTTTTCTATCCTTCAACCAAGATCTTATCCATTCAATAATCCTAATATCCAATCCCAAACTTTCAAGTTTATTTAGCAGTCTGCGATGTGGAACTGTGTCAAAAGCCTTACTAAAGTCTAGATAAGCTATATCCATGGCTCCACCTTTATCCATCACTTTAGTCACACAATCAAAAAAGTCAATGCATGAGAGGTAGTCGTGGCCGAGTGGTTAAGTCGATGGACTAGAAATCCATCGCGGTCTCTCCGCGCAGGTTCAAATCCTGCCGACTATGACCACATAGTTGTTTTATTTTTCAGAAAATTTGCTAAAAGCTTGAAACCAGTGTTGCTCAGGGTGAGTCAGGAACTGGCACATCAAAATCTTTAGGATGACTGCCTGTTCTCTCTTTGTCTATCCGTCATTCTCCTCCTCTACTTGAGACTGAGCCCAGGAATCTCAGCAGCCATACTAAGTAGCATTTATTAATTACAAATGCATTTTGAACGTCAAATTTGTAAGAAAGTTTTGTACATTTAGCAAAATATTAAATTCATTTGAAAGATAATGATGTCCACTCAAAGTAAAAAGAGCTTTGGTTACTTTCAATGCACAACATTTTACTTTCAAATCGTGTCAGATGACTTTCAGTGCTAATTATTATATCATTAACCTCTCCTTTATTAAAAATTGTGCTTTAATGCAAAAAAAATAATAATAATTGTCTGTGCATACTCTCATGTAGCACAATTATCTTCACTAGCTCAAAAGGGCCGCTCATTGTCCAAAATGAATTGTCAAATCAGAACAAACAATGGAATATCCCCATCATTCCTGGAACACTTGATTAGTTTACAAAACAAGCAAAATTTAAAAGAATGTAGAAGGTTTGATAGGCTCAAGCATCTCTAATCTTGATGTAAGTTTGGCTACACTAAAAAATCTATTGAAAGTGCTTTCCAAACTAGCTCTGTAGCCAGTTGATAGTAATTGCACAAATATAAGTCAAACTATTAGTGATATTTTCCAAATGATTAAACATGACAATTTGTGTGATAAAGCAACACAGGAATAAGTAGTTGAATCTCTTTTGTGTAGTCAAATCATTTTTCATTTTGCTTGGAAAGTTGATAATGTTTAAAATTAACACTCAATCATTTTAATAGCACGTAATATCACAGTTGTAAGATAATGGGATCCTTCGATAGCTCAGCTGGTAGAGCGGAAGACTGTAGAGGAGATTGGTACAGAAATCCGTAGGTCGCTGGTTCAATTCCGATCCGAAGGATGATGCTTTTGATAAACTTAGATGTCAGTACTGACATTTTACAAACCCAAAACTATACCAAGTATAAAGCATTCTCCAAGTTATATTTTAAAAATCATTAACGCAGGTCACTGTGGTCAGGATTAACTTCCCATGGAAATCATCTCTGATACAATATTACTTCAGTCATCCTCACAGCCTGAAATGAAGTAGCTCAACCCATAGAGAAACTTTTGTGAAAACATCACATTGCATGAGAGGTAGTCGTGGCCGAGTGGTTAAGGCGATGAATTAGAAATCCGTTGGGGTCTCCCTGCGCAGGTTCAAATCCTGCCGACTACGACCACATGTTTGTTTTATTTTTCAGAAAATTTACTAAAAGCTTGAAACCAGTGTTGCTCAGGGTGAGTCAGGAACTGGCACATCAAAATCTTTAGGATGCCTGCCTGTTCTCTCTTTCTCTATCCATCATTCTCCTCCTCTACTTGAGACTGAGCCCAGGAATCTCAGCAGCCATACTAAGTAGCATTTATTAATTACAAATGCATTTTGAATGTCAAATTTGTAAGAAAGTTTTGTACATTTAGCAAAATATCAAATTCATTTGAAAGAAAATGATGTCCACTCAAAGTAAAAAGAGCTTTGGTTACTTTCAATGCACAACATTTTACTTTCAAATCATGTCAGATGACTTTCAGTGCTAATTATTATATCATTAACCTCTCCTTTATTAAAAATTGTGCTTTAATGCAAAAAAAGAAAAATAATTGTCTGTGCATACTCTCATGTAGCACAATTATCTTCACTAGCTCAAAAGGGCCGCTCATTGTCCAAAATGAATTGTCAAATCAGAACAAACAATGGAATATCCCCATCATTCCTGGAACACTTGATTAGTTTACAAAACAAGCAAAATTTAAAAGAATGTAGAAGGTTTGATAGGCTCAAGCATCTCTAATCTTGATGTAAGTTTGGCTACACTAAAAAATCTATTGAAAGTGCTTTCCAAACTAGCTCTCTAGCCAGTTGATAGTAATTGCACAAATATAAGTCAAACTATTAGTGATATTTTCCAAATGATTAAACATGACAATTTGTGTGATAAAGCAACACAGGAATAAGTAGTTGAATCTCTTTTGTGTAGTCAAATCATTTTTCATTTTGCTTGGAAAGTTGATAATGTTTAAAATTAACACTCAATCATTTTAATAGCACGTTATATCACAGTTGTAAGATCATGGGATCCTTCGATAGCTCAGCTGGTAGAGCGGAGGACTGTAGAGGAGATTGGTACAGAAATCCTTAGGTCGCTGGTTCAATTCCGGCTCGAAGGATGAAGCTTTTGATAAACTTAGATGTCAGTACTGACATTTTACAAACCCAAAACTATACCAAGTATAAAGCATTCTCCAAGTTATATTATAAAAATCATTAACGCAGGTCACTGTGGTCAGGATTAACTTCCCATGGAAATCATCTCTGATACAATATTACTTCAGTCATCCTCACAGCCTGAAATGAAGTAGCTCAACCCATAGAGAAACTTTTGTGAAAACATCACATTGCATAGAAACATAGAAACATAGAATTTGTCGGCAGATAAGAACCACTTGGCCCATCTAGTCTGCCCCTTATTTTTTTTATTTTTTATTTTTTATTTTATATTATTTTTTATCACTAACCTAATTTGATCCTTATTTCTTTGTAAGGATATCCTTTTGTCTATCCCATGCATGTTTAAATTGCTCTACTGTCTTAGCCTCTACCACCTCTGATGGGAGGCTATTCCACTTGTCCACTACCCTTTCTGTGAAATAATTTTTCCGCAAATTTCCCCTGAACCTCCCCCCCTCCAGTCTCAGTGCATGTCCTCGTGTCCTATTGCTTCTCTTCATTTGGAGAATGTTTCCCTCCTGGACTTTGTTAAAACCCTTCATATATTTGAAAGTTTCTATCATGTCCCCCCTTTCCCTTCTCTGCTCCAAACTATACATATTGAGATTTCTTAGTCTTTCTGGGTATGTTTTGTGATGTAGGCCATGCACCATTTTAGTTGCCCTCCTTTGTACAGTTTCTAATGTATTAATATCCCTTTGAAGATATGGCCTCCAGAACTGAATACAGTATTCTAGATGAGGCCGTACTAATGACCTATACAGTGGCATTATTACTTCTTTCTTTCTGCTGCTGATTCCTCTCCCAATGCAGCCAAGCATCTGACTAGCCTTCCTCATTGCCTTGTTACATTGCTTACCTGCTTTTAAGTCATCTGAAATAGTGACTCCTAGATCCCTTTCCTCCTCAGTAGTTTCCAGTATAGTGCCATTAATACTGTATTTAGCTTTAGGATTTTTGAGACCCAAGTGCATGATTTTGCATTTTTTGGCATTAAACTGTAATTGCCAGACTTTTGACCATTCCTCTAGTCTACCTAGATCCTCAATCATTTGTTTTACCCCACCTGGTGTGTCTACCCTGTTGCATACCTTTGTGTCATCTGCAAAAAGGCATACTTTCCCTTTAATGCCATTTGCAATGTCACCAATAAAGATATTAAAAAGCACTGGTCCAAGTACAGATCCCTGGGGTACTCCACTGGTAACATTTCCCTCCTGTGAATGCACTCCATTTACCACAACTCTCTGTTTTCTATCCTTCAACCAAGATCTTATCCATTCAATAATCCTAATATCCAATCCCAAACTTTCAAGTTTATTTAGCAGTCTGCGATGTGGAACTGTGTCAAAAGCCTTACTAAAGTCTAGATAAGCTATATCCATGGCTCCACCTTTATCCATCACTTTAGTCACACAATCAAAAAAGTCAATGCATGAGAGGTAGTCGTGGCCGAGTGGTTAAGTCGATGGACTAGAAATCCATCGCGGTCTCTCCGCGCAGGTTCAAATCCTGCCGACTATGACCACATAGTTGTTTTATTTTTCAGAAAATTTGCTAAAAGCTTGAAACCAGTGTTGCTCAGGGTGAGTCAGGAACTGGCACATCAAAATCTTTAGGATGACTGCCTGTTCTCTCTTTGTCTATCCGTCATTCTCCTCCTCTACTTGAGACTGAGCCCAGGAATCTCAGCAGCCATACTAAGTAGCATTTATTAATTACAAATGCATTTTGAACGTCAAATTTGTAAGAAAGTTTTGTACATTTAGCAAAATATTAAATTCATTTGAAAGATAATGATGTCCACTCAAAGTAAAAAGAGCTTTGGTTACTTTCAATGCACAACATTTTACTTTCAAATCGTGTCAGATGACTTTCAGTGCTAATTATTATATCATTAACCTCTCCTTTATTAAAAATTGTGCTTTAATGCAAAAAAAATAATAATAATTGTCTGTGCATACTCTCATGTAGCACAATTATCTTCACTAGCTCAAAAGGGCCGCTCATTGTCCAAAATGAATTGTCAAATCAGAACAAACAATGGAATATCCCCATCATTCCTGGAACACTTGATTAGTTTACAAAACAAGCAAAATTTAAAAGAATGTAGAAGGTTTGATAGGCTCAAGCATCTCTAATCTTGATGTAAGTTTGGCTACACTAAAAAATCTATTGAAAGTGCTTTCCAAACTAGCTCTGTAGCCAGTTGATAGTAATTGCACAAATATAAGTCAAACTATTAGTGATATTTTCCAAATGATTAAACATGACAATTTGTGTGATAAAGCAACACAGGAATAAGTAGTTGAATCTCTTTTGTGTAGTCAAATCATTTTTCATTTTGCTTGGAAAGTTGATAATGTTTAAAATTAACACTCAATCATTTTAATAGCACGTAATATCACAGTTGTAAGATAATGGGATCCTTCGATAGCTCAGCTGGTAGAGCGGAAGACTGTAGAGGAGATTGGTACAGAAATCCGTAGGTCGCTGGTTCAATTCCGATCCGAAGGATGATGCTTTTGATAAACTTAGATGTCAGTACTGACATTTTACAAACCCAAAACTATACCAAGTATAAAGCATTCTCCAAGTTATATTATAAAAATCATTAACGCAGGTCACTGTGGTCAGGATTAACTTCCCATGGAAATCATCTCTGATACAATATTACTTCAGTCATCCTCACAGCCTGAAATGAAGTAGCTCAACCCATAGAGAAACTTTTGTGAAAACATCACATTGCATGAGAGGTAGTCGTGGCCGAGTGGTTAAGGCGATGAATTAGAAATCCGTTGGGGTCTCCCTGCGCAGGTTCAAATCCTGCCGACTACGACCACATGTTTGTTTTATTTTTCAGAAAATTTACTAAAAGCTTGAAACCAGTGTTGCTCAGGGTGAGTCAGGAACTGGCACATCAAAATCTTTAGGATGCCTGCCTGTTCTCTCTTTCTCTATCCATCATTCTCCTCCTCTACTTGAGACTGAGCCCAGGAATCTCAGCAGCCATACTAAGTAGCATTTATTAATTACAAATGCATTTTGAATGTCAAATTTGTAAGAAAGTTTTGTACATTTAGCAAAATATCAAATTCATTTGAAAGAAAATGATGTCCACTCAAAGTAAAAAGAGCTTTGGTTACTTTCAATGCACAACATTTTACTTTCAAATCATGTCAGATGACTTTCAGTGCTAATTATTATATCATTAACCTCTCCTTTATTAAAAATTGTGCTTTAATGCAAAAAAAGAAAAATAATTGTCTGTGCATACTCTCATGTAGCACAATTATCTTCACTAGCTCAAAAGGGCCGCTCATTGTCCAAAATGAATTGTCAAATCAGAACAAACAATGGAATATCCCCATCATTCCTGGAACACTTGATTAGTTTACAAAACAAGCAAAATTTAAAAGAATGTAGAAGGTTTGATAGGCTCAAGCATCTCTAATCTTGATGTAAGTTTGGCTACACTAAAAAATCTATTGAAAGTGCTTTCCAAACTAGCTCTCTAGCCAGTTGATAGTAATTGCACAAATATAAGTCAAACTATTAGTGATATTTTCCAAATGATTAAACATGACAATTTGTGTGATAAAGCAACACAGGAATAAGTAGTTGAATCTCTTTTGTGTAGTCAAATCATTTTTCATTTTGCTTGGAAAGTTGATAATGTTTAAAATTAACACTCAATCATTTTAATAGCACGTAATATCACAGTTGTAAGATCATGGGATCCTTCGATAGCTCAGCTGGTAGAGCGGAGGACTGTAGAGGAGATTGGTACAGAAATCCTTAGGTCGCTGGTTCAATTCCTGCGCGAAGGATGAAGATTTTGATAAACTTAGATGTCAGTACTGACATTTTACAAACCCAAAACTATACCAAGTATAAAGCATTCTCCAAGTTATATTATAAAAATCATTAACGCAGGTCACTGTGGTCAGGATTAACTTCCCATGGAAATCATCTCTGATACAATATTACTTCAGTCATCCTCACAGCCTGAAATGAAGTAGCTCAACCCATAGAGAAACTTTTGTGAAAACATCACATTGCATAGAAACATAGAAACATAGAATTTGTCGGCAGATAAGATCCACTTGGCCCATCTAGTCTGCCCCTTATTTTTTTTATTTTTTATTTTTTATTTTATATTATTTTTTATCACTAACCTAATTTGATCCTTATTTCTTTGTAAGGATATCCTTATGTCTATCCCATGCATGTTTAAATTGCTCTACTGTCTTAGCCTCTACCACCTCTGATGGGAGGCTATTCCACTTGTCCACTACCCTTTCTGTGAAATAATTTTTCCGCAAATTTCCCCTGAACCTCCCCCCCTCCAGTCTCAGTGCATGTCCTCGTGTCCTATTGCTTCTCTTCATTTGGAGAATGTTTCCCTCCTGGACTTTGTTAAAACCCTTCATATATTTGAAAGTTTCTATCATGTCCCCCCATTCCCTTCTCTGCTCCAAACTATACATATTGAGATTTCTTAGTCTTTCTGGGTATGTTTTGTGATGTAGGCCATGCACCATTTTAGTTGCCCTCCTTTGTACAGTTTCTAATGTATTAATATCCTTTTGAAGATATGGCCTCCAGAACTGAATACAGTATTCTAGATGAGGCCGTACTAATGACCTATACAGTGGCATTATTACTTCTTTCTTTCTGCTGCTGATTCCTCTCCCAATGCAGCCAAGCATCTGACTAGCCTTCCTCATTGCCTTGTTACATTGCTTACCTGCTTTTAAGTCATCTGAAATAGTGACTCCTAGATCCCTTTCCTCCTCAGTAGTTTCCAGTATAGTGCCATTAATACTGTATTTAGCTTTAGGATTTTTGAGACCCAAGTGCATGATTTTGCATTTTTTGGCATTAAACTGTAATTGCCAGACTTTTGACCATTCCTCTAGTCTACCTAGATCCTCAATCATTTGTTTTACCCCACCTGGTGTGTCTACCCTGTTGCATACCTTTGTGTCATCTGCAAAAAGGCATACTTTCCCTTTAATGCCATTTGCAATGTCACCAATAAAGATATTAAAAAGCACTGGTCCAAGTACAGATCCCTGGGGTACTCCACTGGTAACATTTCCCTCCTGTGAATGCACTCCATTTACCATAACTCTCTGTTTTCTATCCTTCAACCAAGATCTTATCCATTCAATAATCCTAATATCCAATCCCAAACTTTCAAGTTTATTTAGCAGTCTGCGATGTGGAACTGTGTCAAAAGCCTTACTAAAGTCTAGATAAGCTATATCCATGGCTCCACCTTTATCCATCACTTTAGTCACACAATCAAAAAAGCCAATGCATGAGAGGTAGTCGTGGCCGAGTGGTTAAGTCGATGGACTAGAAATCCATTGCGGTCTCTCCGCGCAGGTTCAAATCCTGCCGACTATGACCACATGGTTGTTTTATTTTTCAGAAAATTTGCTAAAAGCTTGAAACCAGTGTTGCTCAGGGTGAGTCAGGAACTGGCACATCAAAATCTTTAGGATGCCTGCCTGTTCTCTCTTTGTCTATCCGTCATTCTCCTCCTCTACTTGAGACTGAGCCCAGGAATCTCAGCAGCCATACTAAGTAGCATTTATTAATTACAAATGCATTTTGAACGTCAAATTTGTAAGAAAGTTTTGTACATTTAGCAAAATATTAAATTCATTTGAAAGATAATGATGTCCACTCAAAGTAAAAAGAGCTTTGGTTACTTTCAATGCACAACATTTTACTTTCAAATCGTGTCAGATGACTTTCAGTGCTAATTATTATATCATTAACCTCTCCTTTATTAAAAATTGTGCTTTAATGCAAAAAAAATAATAATTGTCTGTGCATACTCTCATGTAGCACAATTATCTTCACTAGCTCAAAAGGGCCGCTCATTGTCCAAAATGAATTGTCAAATCAGAACAAACAATGGAATATCCCCATCATTCCTGGAACACTTGATTAGTTTACAAAACAAGCAAAATTTAAAAGAATGTAGAAGGTTTGATAGGCTCAAGCATCTCTAATCTTGATGTAAGTTTGGCTACACTAAAAAATCTATTGAAAGTGCTTTCCAAACTAGCTCTGTAGCCAGTTGATAGTAATTGCACAAATATAAGTCAAACTATTAGTGATTTTTTCCAAATGATTAAACATGACAATTTGTGTGATAAAGCAACACAGGAATAAGTAGTTGAATCTCTTTTGTGTAGTCAAATCATTTTTCATTTTGCTCGGAAAGTTGATAATGTTTAAAATTAACACTCAATCATTTTAATAGCACGTAATATCACAGTTGTAAGATAACGGGATCCTTCGATAGCTCAGCTGGTAGAGCCAAAGACTGTAGAGGAGATTGGTACAGAAATCCATAGGTCACTGGTTCAATTCCGATCCGAAGGATGATGCTTTTGATAAACTTAGATGTCAGTACTGACATTTTACAAACCCAAAACTATACCAAGTATAAAGCATTCTCCAAGTTATATTATAAAAATCATTAACGCAGGTCACTGTGGTCAGGATTAACTTCCCATGGAAATCATCTCTGATACAATATTACTTCAGTCATCCTCACAGCCTGAAATGAAGTAGCTCAACCCATAGAGAAACTTTTGTGAAAACATCACAATGGAAGAGAGGTAGTTGTGGCTGAGTGGTTAAGGCGATGGACTAGAAATCCATTGGGGTCTCCCCGTGCAGGTTCAAATCCTGCTGACTACGACCACATGGTTGTATTATTTTTCAGAAAATTTACTAAAAGCTTGAAACCAGTGTTGCTCAGGGTCATTCTGGAACTGGCACATCAAAATCTTTAGGATGCCTGCCTGTTCTCTCTTTCTCTATCTGTCATTCTCCTCCTCTACTTGAGACTGAGCCCAGGAATCTCAGCAGCCATACTAAGTAGCATTTATTAAGTACAAATGCATTTTGAATGTCGAATTTGTAAGAACGTTTTGTACATTTAGCAAAATATCAAATTCATTTGAAAGAAAATGATGTCCTCTCAAAGTAAAAAGAGCTTTGGTTACTTTTAATGCACAACATTTTACTTTCAAATCGTGTCAGATGACTTTCAGTGCTAATTATTATATCATTAACCTCTCCTTTATTAAAAATTGTGCTTTAATGCAAAAAAAGAAAAATAATTGTCTGTGCATACTCTCATGTAGCACAATTATCTTCACTAGCTCAAAAGGGCCGCTCATTGTCCAAAATGAATTGTCAAATCAGAACAAACAATGGAATATCCCCATCATTCCTGGAACACTTGATTAGTTTACAAAACAAGCAAAATTTTAAAAAATGTAGAAGGTTTGATAGGCTCAAGCATCTCTAATCTTGATGTAAGTTTGGCTACACTAAAAAATCTATTGAAAGTGCTTTCCAAACTAGCTCTGTAGCCAGTTGATAGTAATTGCACAAATATAAGTCAAACTATTAGTGATATTTTCCAGATGATTAAACATGACAATTTGTGTGATAAAGCAACACAGGAATAAGTAGTTGAATCTCTTTTGTGTAGTCAAATCATTTTTCATTTTGCTTGGAAAGTTGATAATGTTTAAAATTAACACTCAATCATTTTAATAGCACGTAATATCACAGTTGTACGACCATGGAATCCTTCGATAGCTCAGCTGGTAGAGCGGAGGACTGTAGAGGAGATTGGTACAGAAATCCTTAGGTCGATGGTTCAGTTCTGGCCTGAAGGATGATGCTTTTGATAAACTTAGATGTCAGTACTGACATTTTACAAACCCAAAACTATACCAAGTATAAAGCATTCTCCAAGTTATATTTTAAAAATCATTAACGCAGGTCACTGTGGTCAGGATTAACTTCCCATGGAAATCATCTCTGATACAATATTACTTCAGTCATCCTCACAGCCTGAAATGAAGTAGCTCAACCCATAGAGAAACTTTTGTGAAAACATCACATTGCATGAGAGGTAGTCGTGGCCGAGTGGTTAAGGCGATGGACTAGAAATCCATTGGGGTCTCCCTGCACAGGTTCAAATCTTGCCGGCTACAACCACATGGTTGTTTTATTTTTCAGAAAATTTACTAAAAGCTTGAAACCAGTGTTGCTCAGGGTGAGTCAGGAACTGGCACATCAAAATCTTTAGGATGCCTGCCTGTTCTCTCTTTCTCTATCTGTCATTCTCCTCCTCTACTTGAGACTGAGCCCAGGAATCTCAGCAGCCATACTAAGTAGCATTTATTAATTACAAATGCATTTTGAATGTCAAATTTGTAAGAAAGTTTTGTACATTTAGCAAAATATCAGATTCATTTGAAAGAAAATGATGTCCACTCAAAGTAAAAAGAGCTTTGGTTACTTTCAATGCACAACGTTTTACTTTCAAATCGTGTCAGATGACTTTCAGTGCTAAATATTATATCATTAACCTCTCCTTTATTAAAAATTGTGCTTTAATGCAAAAAAAGAAAAATAATTGTCTGTGCATATTCTCATGTAGCACAATTATCTTCACTAGCTCAAAAGGGCCGCTCATTGTCCAAAATGAATTGTCAAATCAGAACAAACAATGGAATATCCCCATCATTCCTGGAACACTTGATTAGTTAACAAAACAAGCAAAATTTAAAAGAGTGTAGAAGGTTTGATAGGCTCAAGCATCTCTAATCTTGATGTAAGTTTGGCTACACTAAAAAATCTATTGAAAGTGCTTTCCAAACTAGCTCTGTAGCCAGTTGATAGTAATTGCACAAATATAAGTCAAACTATTAGTGATATTTTCCAAATGATTAAACATGACAATTTGTGTGATAAAGCAACACAGGAATAAGTAGTTGAATCTCTTTTGTGTAGTCAAATCATTTTTCATTTTGCTTGGAAAGTTGATAATGTTTAAAATTAACACTCAATCATTTTAATAGCACGTAATATCACAGTTGTACGATCATGGAATCCTTCGATAGCTCAGCTGGTAGAGCGGAGGACTGTAGAGGTTATTGGTACAGAAATCCTTAGGTTTCTGGCTCGAAGGATGACGCTTTTGATAAACTTAGATGTCAGTACTGACATTTTACAAACCCAAAACTGTACCAAGTATAAAGCATTTTCCAAGTTATATTTTAAAAATCATTAACGCAGGTCACTGTGGTCAGGATTAACTTCCCATGGAAATCATCTCTGATACAATATTACTTCAATCATCCTCACAGCCTGAAATGAAGTAGCTCAACCCATAGATAAACTTTTGTGAAAACATCACATTGCATGAGAGGTAGTCGTGGCCGAGTGGTTAAGGCGATGGACTAGAAATCCATTGGGGTCTCCCCGTGCAGGTTCAAATCCTGCCGACTACGACCACATGGTTGTTTTATTTTTCAGGAAATTTACTAAAAGCTTGAAACAAGTGTTGCTCAGGGTGAGTCAGGAACTGGCACATCAAAATCTTTAGGATGCCTGCCTGTTCTTTCTTTCTCTATCCGTCATTCTCCTCCTCTACTTGAGACTGAGCCCAGGAACCTCAGCAGCCATACTAAGTAGCATTTATTAAGTACAAATGCATTTTGAATGTCAAATTTGTATGAAAGTTTTGTACATTTAGCAAAATATCAAATTCATTTGAAAGAAAATGATGTCCACTCAAAGTAAAAAGAGCTTTGGTTACTTTCAATGCACAACATTTTACTTTCAAATCGTGTCAGATGACTTTCAGTGCTAATTATTATATCATTAACCTCTCCTTTATTAAAAATTGTGCTTTAATGCAAAAAAAGAAAAATAATTGTCTGTGCATACTCCCATGTAGCACAATTATCTTCACTAGCTCAAGAGGGCCGCTCATTGTCCAAAATGAATTGTCAAATCAGAACAAACAATAGAATATCCCCATCATTCCTGGAACACTTGATTAGTTTACAAAACAAGCAAAATTTAAAAGAGTGTAGAAGGTTTGATAGGCTCAAGCATCTCTAATCTTGATGTAAGTTTGGCTACACTAAAAAATCTATTGAAAGTGCTTTCCAAACTAGCTCTGTAGCCAGTTGATAGTAATTGCACAAATATAAGTCAAACTATTAGTGATATTTTCCAAATGATTAAACATGACAATTTGTGTGATAAAGCAACACAGGAATAAGTAGTTGAATCTCTTTTGTGTAGTCAAATAATTTTTCATTTTGCTTGGAAAGTTGATAATGTTTAAAATTAACACTCAATCATTTTAATAGCACGTAATATCACAGTTGTACGGTCATGGAATCCTTCGATAGCTCAGCTGGTAGAGCGGATGACTGTAGAGGTGATTGGTACAGAAATCCTTAGGTCGCTGGTTCAATTCCGGCTCGAAGGATGATGCTTTTGATAAACTTAGATGTCAGTACTGACATTTTACAAACCCAAAACTGTACCAAGTATAAAGCATTCTCCAAGTTATATTTTAAAAATCATTAACGCAGGTCACTGTGGTCAGGATTAACTTCCCATGGAAATCATCTCAGATACAATATTACTTCAGGCATCCTCACAGCCTGAAATGAAGTAGCTCAACCCATA